>NC_091075.1:33939393-34242424 GCF_032405125.1 Capricornis sumatraensis | reverse complement strand
GCTGATCATTTCAGCTCATTTATAACTTGGAACATTAAAATAGGAAGATTCAGAGGTCAGGACCAAAACCAAAGGATGATTTTGAATTAGTTTACAGGAGTCTTTGCAAAAGAGAGAAGAGAGAGCTAAACCTGCTTGCAGAATTATCTTGGGCAGGATCACAGGCTTGAATATTAAAACACTAATGCAAGAGAACTTTTCAGTAGACATATTAACAGCAGATTTTTAAAGAATGAAAAACATGACATTGAAACAAATGTTTGCAGAGCAACCCAGATGCATTTTTACACATTGCTCTTAAGTAATTATCTCTTGCCTCTCAGTATTCTAATAGAAAAATAGATATTTCTTAACTGTTAATCTTATTGGAAACAATGTTTTCTGTCAGAATGCAAATAGGCTAACTTCCCTTGGGAACAATGTTTCTGTGAAAGAATCCAGTGTAGGAATACATTTGATGTTTGTTTTTTTGTAGATATATTAATAGTTTTGTTTTCTCTCATTAAGGAAATATTCAGAAAAGGAATAATAATAATAGCCTAATAATATTTAGGCTACAAGAATAGATACTTCATGAAGTTTGAAAATAAAATCCCATTTCTCGGAAATTACCAGAAATTTAAGCAGTAAAAATAGGCTAGCACCCATGGATTGAGGCATCACTGCTACAACCACACTTTGTATTAAAGGACAGTGTCTTCCATAGTTTAGCAGCTCTTTTGGGTCATTCTATCCTGAAGGGCACTCCAAGTCTTACTTTTGTTATAAACTATGACACTGATATTAATCACCAAATTTTTAGGACCTGTGTCAAGTGAAAAAAATTAGTTATGTGGCACTGAAATACTTTCACCCAAATATCTCTACCCAATATCACACACATACTAATTAACCCTTGTGGAGAGCTGTAGCCAACTGTAAAGTTAAAGGGAGCTCAGTCCACATGAGACCACCCTCTCTTCCGACAACAACTTCAAATTCACGATATTCCCCAAATCACCTCAGTTCAGTTCAGTTCAATCGCTCAGTCGTGACCAACTCTTTGCAACCCCATGAACTGCAGCCTGCCAGACCTCCCTGTCCATTACCAACTCCCAGAGTTCACCCAAACCCACGTCCATTGAGTCAGTGTTGCCATCCAACCATCTCATCCTCTGTCATCCCCTTCTCCTCCTGCCTTCTATCTTTCCCAGCATCAGGGTCTTCTCAAATGTGTCAGCTCTTTGCATCAGGTGGCCAAAATATTGGAGTTTCAGCTTTAGCATCAGTCCTTCCAATGAACACCCAGGACTGACCTCCTTTAGGATGGACTAGTTGGATCTCCTTGCAGTTCAAGGGACTGTCAAGAGTCTTCTCCAACACCACAGTTCAAAAGCATCAATTCTTCAGCGCTCAGTTTTCTTTATAGTCCAACTCTCACATCCATACATGACCACTGGAAAAACCATAGCCTTGACTAGACAGACCTTTGTTGACAAAGTAATGTCTCTGCTTTTTAATATGTTGTCTAGGCTGGTCATAAAAGGAGCAAGCGTCTTTTAATTTCATGGGTGCAATCACCACCTCACGTCTGTTAATTTACTGTAAGGATTCCCAGAAAGTGATTATACTCATGGTTATGGTTTTTAGCAGGGACATGATTCATATAAAATCCTCCAAAGGGAGAAACTTTCAGGGCAGCATCTAAGAAAGTACTAGACATGGACCTTCTGTTTTCCTCTCTCTGTGGAGTCTGGGCAGCCTTGCATTTTTGGCATTGATGTGAGGTAATGTATTCTGAGAACTGTCGTCCAGAAAAGCTCACTGCAGCCTTAATGTCTGGAATATATATTAGGGTTTTATTATTTAGCCATGATTGATTGTCCCTGTGGTTGATCACAGGAGGTCTAGTCCCATGGACCAATGCTCTAGCCCTAAATCATATGGCATGCTCACTACCCACCCTAAATATAGTACTCTCTGATGTGGCCAACCTCACTCTAAATCATATTGTCAGTCTACCCAGCATGACCCATGGTTTGCCAGGAAATCACAGACATTCCAGTCAGTTATCACATTCCCAAGGTCTAGTGATCACCTCCACTAAGTGAAGACAAAGGCCAGATTTCTCTTTAGGAAAGAATCAATTCTTTATTTTAAAGGCCCCAAATATCTATTTCAGTCAGCAGAGTAAGTACCTTGACTTCTAGTTTAAATAGGTTCACACACACACACAATTAGACTGCATTAATTGAAGTATTGTTCACTCTATTATGATTGATAAGAGCCTATCTAGAGTTGTAGTGGCCACATATGAGGGACACAGAAACAAAGGAATTGAAGAAGAGTGTATAGAGATTTTATGTCATGTATTTATTCATTCATTTGACATTGATTCAGCAAATATATTGGGGGGAAAATTACTATGTGCCAAGCCCTCTGCTTATTGCGATTGATGCCAGGCATAGACAAACAGTCATAAAAGGCAATAAGCACTATAATGGCAATATGGACAAAATACCTGTGCAGGATAGATGATCAGTTCTGCCTTGAGGGCTTCGCTTCACAGGGAAGAAAATGTTGTGCTGCGTTTGAACAGTTTTGAAGACTATCCATCAATCTGCTGGGTTGATGTTGTGTGGGAAGGAGATACCCAGGCAGGAGAACAGCATAGGAAAAGAAGAATGAAGCAGCATAACACATTTTTAAACAGTTAACAACAGAGCAAATTTAGACAGATGAAGAAAAAACTGTAAGGCAAAAAAAAAAAAAAAAAAAAGGGCAGTTTTCAAATAATAAAAGGCAGTAATAATAGGCCAGGCAGTCATTCTGTCCTGTGTTGTTTCAAAGTAGGTTGTACTTAAACTGTGGATGAACACTGTATTTTTCTAAAACCAAGCTTTGGCGCTATGAACTTGAGGAATTAAAAACTCAGGATAAACAAGCCAGCTATAGTAATAACCCAGTCCTTGGCATAGTGTATGGCGATATTTCACTCTGCCTGGGATAGCTCTCACAGTTGTATTGCTCATTGAGCACAACTTTTATACCGCGTGGCTGTTGGGCTTGAGCTGCTTTCCGTTCTAACAATGTTTTTTTATATACTCACCAAACATGTCCTGGTAAATGTGTGACCTTTATTTAATGCAAGCTTGACATTACATTACATTTCTTATTTCTTCTCTGGGTAAACTCTATCCCACTGAATACCAAGGCATATAACTCACTCAGTTCAATGTTTCAACAAAAAAGATCACCAGAGGAGTGCACACAGAGTATATTAAACAAACTCAACTAAGAACATAATGAAAATGTATCTGTATTCTGGTATCAGAGTCTATCTATAAAATTTATTCAGTTGCGTTTATCTTCCTTATCCTTCTATGAAAATATGGCAAGCTCCATACTTTTCAGTTTATCCTTAGACAATAAACCCTTTTGCAGTCATTTTCAGAACTAAGAGACACCATTCATTAAAAAATTCCCAAATAAAACTAGTAAAGTATTATATAGTATACAATATTTTTCCTCTCTCCAGCTCAGATCTAGGTGTGAAAGGAAGCCAAAGTTTCCCCCCTTCTTCTCATCCTGTATCTTTAAGTCTCCTGGGCTTGGGGTTGGAAACAGTGGGGGACAGAAGTTACTTTAACTGATTTCCCATAATTTGTTTTTGTTCCTGTATTAGTTGTCTATTTTTATGTAACATGCTACGTCCAAATAATTAGCTGATTAACTGATCACCTCATGGTTCCATGGTTCCTGTGGCTTAGCAGCTTGGGCCTGGCTTCTCTTGGTCCTCTTGCTCAGGATCTTTCACAAGTCTGCAATTAAGTTATCTATCGGTGGGGCTACTGCCATCTCAAGGCACAACATCAGGAGAATTTACTTCCATGCTCACTACCATGGCTGTTGGTAGACTTCAAATGCTTTCTGGATGAAAACAAAATCAGTTCCTGCCACGTGAGCCACTCTATAGAGCAGCTCACACAGTGGCCTTCTGGCTTCTCTCACAGCAAGGACATGAGAGAGGGGAATCTAAAACAGAAGCCATTCTCTCTTTGTAAATTGATCTCAAGAGTGACATCCAACAATGAGTATTCTGTTTATCAAAAACAAATTATGTCTGGAAATTATGGGAAAGGGATAACACAAGAGCCTGAGTACTTGGAGATAACAATAATTGGGGGCCTTATTAGAGTTACCCACCATAGTCTTTCAGAGCCAGAATGATTTTAAAGGATGATTCTTTGCCTTTTTGAGGATTTTTGTGGGCTTTGGGGAGATTCCTGTCTTGGGAGAACTTTCACCCCTGTTTGCCTTTGTCAAGCAACACATCTCTATTTCAAGTAGTCCTGACAGGTTCTTTTAGCCTCTCAGCCAAGATGGCCTTATAAGCCTTCTGAGGATCTGAAATACCTTCTCTCCTCCTATAATGTCTATGTGATACACCAAAAAATCTTCTATGTCTTTACACATGTTAGAAGTGCAGGTGATACAAATTTACATACAGGGCCACAAAATTCAGTCTCCTACTGTCCTGGCACCTACTTGTGCCCTTTCTAGTCTTATGTCTCTTGGTAAAACAATCTTTATTTTAAAAAAACAAACAAAAGAAAACTAATGTGTTTTACTATAGAAAAGCCACCAGGGAAGTCCCATAGAAACAAATACCCTAGGAAAATTCAGTTATATATTATACTTCAGTAATGGAAATCAAAATCATTTAAAATCCAATCACTGTCTTCTGGGAAAAATGTTTTTCTTTATTATTTTCCCAATAGTCATAAGGGATAAAGAATTTAACCAATAAAGCCAATATTAGCCAAAATATATAGCACACATAGCTTTTAGATACCCTTGCATGCCTGTGTGCTAAGTTGCTTCAGTTGTGTCCAGTTCTTTGTGACCCTTATACTGTAGCCCACCAGGTGCCTCTGTTCATGGGGACTCTCCAGGCAAGAACACTGGAGTGGGTTACAGTGCTCTACCTCAGGGGATCTTCCCAACCGAGGGACTGAACCTGTGTCTCCTGCAGCTCCTGCGTTGACAGGTGTGTTCTTTACCACTAGTGTCAACTGGGAAGCCGCTTTTTAGATACCCTTTGTTGTTGTTGAGGTTGTTAGTCGCTCAGTCATGTCCAACTCTTTGTAACCCCATGGACTGTAGCCCACCCTTCAGTTCAGTTCAGTCACTCAGTCGTGTCCAACTCTTTGCAATCCCATGAATCGCAGCATGCTAGGCCTCCCTGTCCATCACCATCTCGCAGAGTTCACTCAAACTCATGTCCATGGAGTAGGTGATGCCATCCAGCCATCTCATCCTCTGTCATCCCCTTCTCCTCCTGCCCCCAATCCCTCCCAGTATCAGGGTCTTTTCCAATGAGTCAACTCTTTGCATGAGGTGGCCAAAGTACTGGAGTTTCAGCTTTAGCGTCATTCCTTCCAAAGAACACCCAGGACTGATCTCCTTTAGAATGGACTGGTTGGATCTCCTTGCAGTCCAAGGGACTCTCAAGAGTCTTCTCCAACACCACAGTTCAAAAGCATCAATTCTTCAGCGTTCAACTTTCTTCACATCCAACTCTCACATCCATACATGACCACTGGAAAAACCATAGCCTTGACTAGATGGACCTTTGTTGGCAAAGTAATGTCTCTGCTTTTCAATATGCTATCTAGGTTGGTCTTGAAGTGAAGTCGCTCAGTCGTATCCGACTCTTTGCGACCCCATGAACTGTAGCCCACCAGGCTCCTCAGTCCATGGGGTCTTCCAGGCAAGAGTACTGGAGTGGGTTGCCATTTCCTTCTCCAGGGGATCTTCCCAAACCAGGGACTGAACCTGGGTCTCCTGCATTGTAGGCAGATGCTTTACTGTCTGAGCTACCAGGGAAGGTCTTCAGTTCAGTTGCTCAGTCATGTCCGACTCTTTGCAACCCCATGAATCACAGCACGCCAGGCCTCCCTGTCCATCACCAACTCCCAGAGTTCACTCAGACTCATGTCCATTGAGTCCGTGATGCCATCCAGCCATCTCATCCCCTGTCATCCCCTTCTCCTCCTGTCCCCAATCCCTCCCAGCATCAGAGTCTTTTCCAATGAGTCAACTCTTCGCATGAAGTGGCCAAAGTACTGGAGTTTCAGCTTTAGCATCATTCCTTCCAAAGAAATCCCAGGGCTGATCTCCTTCAGAATGGACTGGTTGGATCTCCTTGCAGGCAAACCACTTCAGTATTCTTGCCTTGAGAACCCCATGAACAGTATGAAAAGGGAAGGTCTTAGTTATCACAAAATTCAAGTATTGGGTTGGCCAAAAGGTTTGTCCAGGTTTTTCTGTTAAATGTTATGAAAAAAACCTGAACAAACTTTTTGGACAACCAATATAATTTACTTTATTTTTTACTAGCAATACTTCTTTCATGTTTCTATCTGATCTCACACTCTTGGGGAATTTTTGCATTCCACTAGGCTCTGATTGTTGTGTAGTGGTGTTGTAATTTAACAGGATTGCATGAATTCATACTAATTAATAGTGAAAAACTGAAAAGGACTTAGCTTTTATTCTGAAAGAAATAAGCAATTTCACATTTGTTTTACCTAAACAGTTGATAACACAGGATAAAAATTTCCAATTTAATTAACTAAAGTTAGTAATGAGTAAGGAATTCACAGTAGGAAAGGCACGAAGCACTATGACTATAGATTGTTGTGTCTGAATATATATAGCTCTTCTAGTTATTGTGTAACTTGAGCATTCCTTAGTTTTTCAGAACAGTTGATAAAGAGAATGTAGATAAATATTATTTTATTTTAATTGCAAAATCTGTATTTAGCATCTGCAAAACATCAAATGTCTGCAACTTAATTTCCATATTTATTTAAGGGAAAGATAGAATTTGATGACTTCCAAAGTCCCTATTATATCTAGAATCCTGTAATTGTATTAAAAGTGCTGCTTGGGAAAGGAGATAGAACAAAAAGAGGGCATTTGTGAACCCTCTCCATATGAGTTATAATGGCTTTAAAGAAAAGATTACTAACAATGAAAGCAGTAACTAAGAAACATAAGGGGTTTTGAATGGTGGTTGTTGTTCAGTCTCTAAGTCGTGTCCCACTCTTTGTGACCCTATTGACTGCAGCACACCAGGCTTCCCCATCCTTCACTAACTCCTTGAGTTTGTTCAAATTCATGTTCATTCAGTCAGTGATGCCATCCAACAATCTCATTCTCTGTTGCTCCTTTCCCCTCCTGCCCTCAGTCTTTCCCAGCATCAGGGTTTTTTCCAATGAGTCGGCTCTTCGCATCAGGTGACCAAAGTTTTGGAGCTTCAGCTTTACCATCAGTCTTTCCAATGAATACTAAGGGTTTATTTCCTTTAGGACTGACTGGTTTGAGATTCTTACTGAGACAGTCATTTCCTAGGCAGGTTGATAAGAAGTCTAGGGGTCCCCAAGGAGAGAGGGGTCAAGAATTCTCAAGGAGGAAGAAAGGACAAACTTTTTTTCCCTCTACATTCCTTAGGATTATACAATGATAATGTAGCCTGCCTGAGGACAGTCTCTGGGTTAAAACTTCTGGCTAATCCTGTTATCTTACAATGTAAATTATAGAAGTAGGTCTGGTGAGCTCTTTACAACCTTCCCTGGTGGCTAAGAGGTTAAAGCATCTGCCTCTAGTGTGGGAGACCTGGGTTTGATCCTTGGGTCAGGAAGATCCCCTGGAGAAGGAAATGGCAACCCATTCCAGTATTCTTGCCTGGAGAATTCCATGGATGGAGGAGCCTGGTGGGCTACAGTCCATAGGGTCGCAAAGAGTCGGACTCAACTGAGTGACTTAACTTTCACTTTTACTTTCTTTTCACTTACAACCTCCAGACATTCTTTTGATTCATTGGAGAGTATATAACTCCATTGCTAACACCAGCAAGTGGGTACTCTTTCTGCCCCCTTCTGATGCCTATGTCAGAAGCTTTCTATATCTCCTTTATACTTTAATAAAACTTTATTACACAAAAGCTCTGAGCGATCAAGCCTTGTGTCTGGCCCTGGATTGAATTCTCCTCTGGAAGCCAAGGATCCCAGCATCTTTTCGTGGTTCAGCAACAACCTTTCGTTACTGTCCAAGGGACTCTCTAGAGTCTTCTCCAGCACCACAGTTTGAAAGCATTGATTCTTCAGGGCATAGGAAAAAAAACAAAGCTTTGTTGAGTTCAATAAAGTGTCTGAACTCAGCTTCTTCAGTTTATCTACTGCTAAGCATTGCACAATTTTCAAGAACAGGAACTTAGAAATAAATATTGGTTTATCTGTAGATGATATCTAGCCACTGGATGTCAAATTTGAAAAGAAATAACTGTAGATGAGGTAAAATCATATAAGAAGTCATTACTTTTCACACCAAAAACACTTAGGTTAAGGTCACTATTGTTCTTGGACTTAAAAAGAGACCCTTCAGAACTTCTTTCAAATATAGGAATGAAGAAATTGTTTAAAAAGCATGTACAATAAGCATTATAGGGAGTAAATGTTCAGATTCTTTTGCAGTGAAGCTAAAATGATATTTGGTTTTGCATTACATATTAATGTTGAAAATCAAAGAGAAAATTGGAGGTTTGTTGTTGTTTTGCTACTTAAGCATCCTGGTTAATTAACTCATTATTTCTTGTATAAACCTTAGTTTCTTAGATAACCTAGGCATTTTTACAAGGTGTGTTAGTGATCATTTAAATGTATTCAAGCCATAATCATGTAGATGATAACCTTGTGACCTAAAAGAGCTTACATCAAGCTCATGTGTACTCCAAGGCATTTCTGATCACTGCAAGGTATCATTAGTGTCACAGGAAGTTAGAATGTGTGGCATATATCCTAAAGACTTACATTAGTAGCTTCCTGGGTGCCAATTATGTTATGTTTTAAGGACACTAAGAAAAGAATTTTAATTAAAGAAATGCTAATGAAGATTGAGAGAAAATAGGTAATAATTTAAGCAACTACACTTTTGCATTTTATAGTTATTGAAAGACTATATTTGTGACTTCAAGTTTCATGCATTGAACTTTTCTGTAGGCCATGTAGATGGCACAGTAATGATATTTCTGTGCTGCTGCTACTCATAAGGCAGTATATACAAGGTAAAAGAAAATCTGAGAGACTGCAGATTTTTGCTGTGTTTAATTCTTCTGCATGTTTATGAAAGTGAAGTGAAAGTGTTAGTCACTCATTCACGTCCAACTGTTTGTGACCCCGTGGACTGCAGCCCACCAGGATCCTCTATCCATGGGATTCTCCAGGCAAGAATACTGGAGTGGGTTGCTGTGCCCTCCTCCAGGGTATCTTTCCGACCCAGGAATCAAACCCAACTCCCTATGTCTCCTGCATTGGCAGGTGGGTTCTTTACCACCAGCGCCACCTAGGAAGCCCTGCATGTTTATAGGCATCTGTCATAATGCTGAGACCTCACACACAGCCGCATAATAATACAAGAAACTAGCAAGGGTGACTGCCATGCCCCAGCTTTGTATCTAATTAGCCTTTCCATATTCCTCTTTGCCTCTGTCTTCATCTTGTTCCTCCCAGTGCCTCTAGTTTGGACATCTTGTTGAATCTGCCTCTATGGTCTGTCTTGGTTCACCCAAGCCCATGGCTTGACTCCACCATCATATCACAGTGATTCAAAACTTCTGTTTACTAAATTTGTACTTAGAATATTTTATTGTACACTGTCTTGGGTCTTTTTCATTTTTCACTCCTAACTATACAGATCAGGAGACAATTCTGTGAATGTTTATCTGAAATGTTATTCTTTTATAGGTTGGTATATTGATTTTCCACTTTATATATATATGTATGTATGTGTGTGTATATTTATATGTATTTACCTAGACATTATGAAAAAATGAATACCGTGTGATGAACTTCCATGTTACAAGTATTTATTTTGTAAGCCAAGAAGTTCTGGGCACTTAATCCCACAGAATTTAGAATTTAGTGTGACAGCAGTTTAAGAAAAAAAAGGAAAAGAAAATTGTTTGAATAGAGCAGGCTTAATTCCTCAGTGTCTTAGAAAAAATGCTTTAATGGATAAAAAATGACAATCAGAGATACAAACACATGTAGAATCCTTAAAAGTCTTGTAGAATATAAGATAAGCAATAGAACAAGCATTGACATTTGTTGTATATTTGAATCCATGTAATAAACAATCACTGTTATGGACTTTATATAAGTAAATCACATTTGTCAAATGTTCTTCTAATATTTGCATTTCACACATGTTTTTCTCTTTCTTTCCCTCATAATATTATATATTTTGCACATTTAAGTCATGGCCAATGATGACCAATAACAATCTCTGTCAGTCAGAGATATCTAGCTTTTTTTGATATCTAGCTTTTGTATTAAAAAACCAGGATTCTCTACTGAATTTCTTTTAAAGTTCACATTTTTCTTTACCCAAAGAGCAACATAGTGAAAGATTCCAAGATAAATGAATGCTGAAGGAATTTCAGCATTTGAGACTCTCATAACCATTTTGGCCACCTTCCTTTATCTATGTTTAAAAGATTTAAAAGTTTATAGAAACTGACTTAAATATTTATTTTAAAATATTTATAAATTGTGCATATTTATAAAGGATTTCTTTTTGTTTCTGAAAGAGTATTCTGAGGCATTATTCTATATAATATTTTAATTATTTTTCAATAAGAGCAATCCACTGATTTTTCTCATCCTTTCTATGAGGAAACACACATGATATTTCTGAATCAGATTCATTTAGAATGCACCATACAAGCATTTTTATATCAAGCAGTCTTTAGCTTTGTCTATTTGCCTTAAGTTTTGTAACAGAATCTGTAAAATTTTGTTGCCCGAGTAGAAAATAAATACCTGTGAGCCCACTCTGTTAACTAAATTATTGAATAAATTGATGAGAGAGAAGAGACAAATTTTCCAAATGGAATGATCTAATTAATTTTGTAGCTACTCACCCTTCAAGCAGAAGGGTGAGTAATTCCCTGTTCCTGAGGTGTGTGGTATTTAGTGTCTTCCTTCCAAAGTCTAAAATACGGAAAAGAGTAACTTTACTACAGACAAACTCGACAGACATTTCTCAGTCTGGTGCTCAAGGCCAATATCAGCAGCCATAAACCTTGTTAATAGTATGTAAACTTGATAGGATAATATGATGTGATGGAAATGACACATTACCTCTGGTCTCCCTTCATAACCAATAATCAAAAACCCATCATCAATGTCTTACCATGAAAAAAATAAAACACCAAATTCCAGTAATGATGCATCCCACAAAATACCTAACCACTACCCTCAAAACTGTCAAGGTTATGAAAAATAAGGCATCTCTGGAAAATTGCCGCAACCAAGAGAAACTGAAAGAGAAATGGCAACTAAATGTAATGTGGTATCCTTGTTGGAATCCCAATACAGAAAAAGGACATTAAGCAGAAACTAAGGAAATTTAAATTAACTATGGGTTTTAATAAAATGGATCAGTATTTGTTCATTAGTTATTATGACAAAGGTATTATGTTAACATAAGATGACAATAATAGGAGAAACTGAATGTGGGCTATATGGGAACTCTCCATATACTACCTGCTTAAAATAGCTGTAAATTTAAGTTGGTTCTAAAAATAGTATTGTAAAAAGAAGAGTTGTAGTTATGGACCATGATGCCATGTTTGAACTGTAGTAGTTTTGTACCATTACTGACAATTATTCACTAAATTTTCACCCTCAGCTCAGAAACAGTCAGAGGTTTTATGCTTACCAGAGATATGGTAAAATTTTAATCAATACAAAATAATAGTTAGCAATATTAGTTCAGTGTCATTACAGAAACAAGGAAATTCACTTTTTCCCAGATGGCCCAATCCATTTTCCTAGATGGCCCAATCATCTAGATGACTGAAAAAACATCTTTTCCAATGATTTCTAATGCCAGAAAAATCTTATGGATGATCCCAGTTGGCTATTCTAATTTCTTCCCTTAAACATTCAGATGTACCTTAAAAAAAATTTAAATAAAATCATCCGTCTTAGGAGAAAATAACTCTGGGACCAAAACACTTCTCCAGTTGAACTCAGCAGTGAAGTTCTGGGAAAGAAATGAGTAAAATTTTTTTAAACTGGAAATCAAGGTCTGGAAATATATGCTGATACAGGCTAATAGGTTAAACAATGTGGGTTTTCCAGTAAAGGGTCTTTACTGAATATGTTAGGTGACCCACTTAGATGATGATGATGCCCCTTGTCATTTTCAGTAAGTCACCTGTGTACTGCTCCCAACTGGCTGGAAGCCCATGTCAAGATTCAATATCTGTGTGCCAGCCAGTCGCTATTCTGAATTTTTGGCTCATACGCGAAGTACTTACCATCATTTCACAAGCAGGAGAGACATTCCAATCCCTCCTTTCAGTATCCAGCACTTTTCTGCTTTCTAGTGTACCTGTGTCGCTTAAGTTTGGGAAGATGTTCCTCTACCTTTCAGTGGGTCTCTAGTCTGCCTGGAGGGTAGGTATCTCCTTCCCTATGGGACTTTGCGAACAAATTCCTATCTGGGGCAAGCGGTTGGCTTCTGGAAAGCAGTTGTTTGACACCAAAAGTCAAACTTGACCCCTTTTAGAAATGCCTCCTGCACCCATCAGAACATGTATGTGTATTTGTGACTGTATGTGTATGAAAATCTGTAGAAAAGTTTCTTGGCCACTAATTATAAACATTTCCAGCTGTGAGGACTATAGGTGAGACAAGAGACTCTACTGCAAGGTAGTTAAAGGAAGAGGAGAAGTCTCTCAGTCGTGTCTGACTCTTTGCGACCCCATGGACTGTAGCCCACCAGGCTCCTCGGTCCATGGGATTTTCCAGGCATGAATACTGGAGTAGGTTGCCATTTCCTTCTCCAGGGGGTCTTCCCGACCCAGGGATCGAACCCGGGTCTCCCACATTGTAGGCAGATGCCTTACCGTCCAAGCTACCAGGGAAGCCAGTTAAAGGAAAAGAAAGCAAATTCTATATTTTTCTTGAAGGAGACTTAGACTCTGCAGTCTTTGTTGTGGAAAGAGACAGTTACGGGCCTGAGGTACAGGCAGGCTTGACATTTCCTTTTCTGGAGCATAGTTTTATCTGAATACAATTAAGAAAGAAATAGGAAGAAAATTTTGATCCACTAGAATCTGGTATGATGGAAAAACTTAAACTTATTGAGAGAAATGTTAAATATGGCCCTTGTGGTTCTTAAAAGGCCTTGATTTCCTGGGTGACTGCTGGCTAAAGCAGAATACAACATCTGGGTGGAGATCTCTGTATTAGACGGACAAGTTAAACAGAGCAACGTCTCTAATAATTTATTATAGCACTAAAATAGTGGGAGCCAAAAGCTCTACAAAGTAATCGTGAACTGGCATTTTCTTTAAATTTCATATTAAATTAATATAGTGTATAAAGTTATTATTCTGTCTTAAATTGAATTATATTTTTCTTAAAGTGGAAAACTTAAAAATACAGGGAATTTCAGAATAATACATCTGTAGCTTGGTGTTGCCTCCAATAGCATTCTCATCTAGTTGTATAACCAGTTATATAACCATATAGAAAACTATCAAGAAAGTACTTACATTAAATCATCTAGGATATATACATATACTTCAGTCATGTCAAAACTAACAAAGGATCATAATTTTGTATACTTCATTTTGATTCACTGTTTTCCTTGTGTTTTGTTAATTGCAATTCAAAACATGACTTTATTGATTTCTATATTGTTAGTATCAAATTAACAGATCTGAAAATAGTCTCTAAAGAATTGATTCATTAATATAACCTTTAGAGCACAGAATTTGTCCAGACAAAAGCCTCTAGCAGAATAAGTTAATTAAATATGTGTTTATTACTATTACACAGAAAATAAAATATTTATCTTTTTAGAGTTATATCAAGGGGACTGAGGGAAATGAAAAATAGTAAGGCTGATAAGTGATATAACTAAAATATTTTCTTCCAATATTTCTTTGCTCCAAATATAAAGATATATTATTATATTTGTTTTACATTTTCTAAAGGAATAGTACAACACGTGTGCCCAAAATTAGTCAAAATTGTACAGTCTTACCTGGTAAAGTTCCATGTTTCCACAGAGTTATTGTCTTTCTATTTATGCTCTGGTAATCACTGGTAATTATTGTACTCTCTCTTTCTGTAGTACAATTGGTAGAATAAATCCCTGGGAACATAAAAAGGCCAAGGATAAGTGACATTTAGTATCAAAGAGCATCCTTCTTGAAAGTACATTGCATAATTTCAACAAATATGGTTCTAAATATTTTTGTTTTTTCATCTTATTCCAATCCTGGAACAGAAATATGCATTTATTATTTTTTGAAAGTAGAGATCATAAAAACAAAAACTGCCTATATGGTCTTTGTAGCTAATAGTGTACAACCTTACAGATTGTAAGAGTTCAAGATGGTAGTAGCAGCTTCACTTAATTTTGTTGCAACAGCCAGTCAACCATTAAAGTTTCTGAAATCCCGTTATCTCTTCTTATTCTTTTATTTTTAATTAAAACTGCAAAGAATCACTGATTGAAATGTCTTTTATCCTCTTATTGCTTTAAGAATTTTTTTTTTACCATAGTCTTTTATATTCCTCCTTAATCATGAATGCAAATAAAATTCAAAGTGTAATCAGCAGCTGCTGAAAGAGAGCCCTGAGCAAACTGGGTTGCCATGGTAACCATGAAGTCAGTCCTTGACCAGACAAAGAATAATACCTGGTGTGTGTGTATGGTATATGTCTGGTGCAGATGCTAAACAACAATTTACAAAGAACAACTGAAAATATGTCAAGGTTCTTTCCCCCCCAATTAAATTGTTCATTTTTAGATATTTAGTTTAAAGGTGAATGAATTCAACTGTTGCATTAAATTAGAGGTTATTTTGCATTTGAGACTGGTTAGTCTTATCCTGGATGAAGCTACAGGTATGAAAATGACACTATTAGACAAGAACTAAATGCAGTAAATATTGAATGCCTTCATTTGCAAACAAATAAACAATTAACAGAATTATTTGGCCTATTATTGCTGTCATTATCCTTGCCTTCATTTCTCCAACAGGCGTTGCAGCATTTTAATTTTTTTTTTTTTCTCTTGGGAAAGAATTATCTCCTACTCTAAGCTGCTGCGGGAAAGTATTGTTAAGCTTTCTAAATGTTGAATATAAAGGTCATATCACTGAGGGATTTTCAGCCATGAGTAAGCATATTCAGAGAAAATAAGTGTTCCAAGTCACTCTTAATGCAGCAAATGTAATTTTAAACTGACTGCCACAATGTTCGAGTATCTTAATTTCACATGAGTAATGGTCATTGCTCTTGATAATGTCACTGGACTCCAAACGTTAGAAGGACTTTATTAAAACATATTAATAAATCTGTGTAGAATAAAGACAGTTGAATTCTGTGGCTTTAGATTTGTTCTACATTGTTAAGACTCTGAGGGCAAGAAACATATTTCTGAGTAATAAGAAATGAAAACAGTTGTCTTTGCTGGAGAATCTGAATTGAAGTTTGGGACACTTGGACAGACCATATACCACTTGCCAAAGTCATTGGGGAGGATGTTTCGTATGTCTTTCCTCTTTGCCAAGAGGCAAAGATACTGCCATTCTTTTCTGTACATAACACCAACTGCCTGGAAGGTGCTCTTCGGTGACCCTCAAGTTGGGTCATTGTGATTCTCTCAACTTTTACAGCTCAGGAAACATAAGCATAGCAGGTTTAGTGACTTGTCTAAGGTGGCTGAACAAGTTATTGACAGGGTAGAAATTAGAATTTATTTTTGAATGGAGCAACTTAATGACTTTCAAAGAAAGTATTACTCTTTTTGGAATTAGTGTCAAAAGTGGCAAGAAGACTACCAATTGAAGTTGGTAGAATATAGAAAAATCATTACTATCTGATTGTAACCTAAAAAGCTTCATTAATACCATGTATTCTGCCTCGAGTAACAAAGGAAGACAAAGGCTATGGTTAGCAGTTTACCCTTTCTTCATGAGCTTCCTTTTATTTATCTTTCCAGTTTTTCTTATACTGTCATTTTGCCATGTTGTCCCATCCATCACTTTCCCTGATCTGGCTCAGGCAATCATTGCAAACTGGTTTTCTTTTAATTGGTATTAAAGATGGCAGAGAATCATTTTTACCTGGTAAATAGGCAGTACATTTTATCAGAGTTTTTAAACAGTTTATGGTTATTTTTTGTATCTTATTGTTTGTAGGATAGTTAAATTTCTTTGGAATTGCATTATACTAAAATATTTTTAAAATATTTAAAATTCTATTTATCACTGTATCTGCTTCATGAAGAGGATGACAGTTGTTAGTACATAATTGATTCAATATAGAATGACAGTTCTTTTAACATTCAAGTTAATATGAATCTGAACCAATCTTCTGAATTACAAAATTCAGTTCTCTTGGGCTGCTTCTCATCAGATGTTTCAAAGGAACTCTTGGGCTGTTTCTTCATTCCAAGGAAAGCAGTCTCAGTTTCTATCTTGGAATGTTCTATCAGTCATCCTGAGGATTCCATTATTCTCTATTTTTGCTGCAGTTAATCAGCATTGCATAGGGTCACTCACAAAATTCAGGTCTATCTTAGCAGGGCAGAAAAATGGTGCATAAGCTTTACTCTTTCACTCCCTCACAGCAGTCAGTGTCCCTCCTTTTTGATTCTGAGGAGGTAGAATCAGCTGCCTTTTGTGGAGGAATGGGTCTTCCTTACCAAATCTCTATAGGTAGCATCACAAGCTTCACCCATTGAACTGTTCACTGTGGCAGAATCCACAGCAGTAAGCCTGTTGAGTAGGATTTTTCACCAACTTCCAACAGGTCCTCGAAGCTAACTGTAGCCATATTTTTCTTTTAATATTTTTCCTCTTTTATATTGTACAGAATGAATTTCTGTAAATGACCTCGAATCTTTACCTGAAGGAGGCAGAATGTAAAATCAACCATTTCTTCAAATATATTTAAAGAAATGCTATCTGAAACAAACAAAATTCACATATGGATATTTATCACATCTATGAAAAAAGAATTTTAAAAAAACTGATTTATAAATATTCACAGAATTAAGATTAAATATGTGGTAGCAATGGGATTATAGATAATTTTCTTTTGTTCCAATATTTTCCATAATATTACTGAATTACTGTATATTGTTTAAAGAAAAAACAAGTATGCTAATTTTACCCAGCTTAACATGTAGGGTAGAATAATAAACTTGACATTTAAGAAAGTCCTCTTCTGTTTATATATCACTTCTGTCCTGCCTGACTTCTAATTTTTGATTTGTTGAGAAATTTAGTCAATATAGAAGGCATTCATACAAGAACAACAGATTTTAAGTTACCTCATAGAGCAGAATAAAAAATGACACTCTGTATTTAAATGTTAACACATATCTCTTTTATTGTGTAATAATCTCTTTTAAGCTTTAGTTGAATCTTATTCAATATTATCATTGAGTGTTAAAGAAAAATGAAAATGCATTGAACATGCATATATAATTTATCATAATCTAATGAAATCTAGAAAGAAGTCTAGTAAGAAATGAAATTGCTTTAAAAAGCCAAAAGAAAATAAAAAGTTTAAAATACAAAATTAGAGTTCGAAGAAAAATAAACTTTGTTTTTATCTTAAAAATAGAAATTTCTAAAAGCTTTTCGAGAAAATGATGTTAGATTGTCTTCATTCTCTCATTTCTTAGCCTCTTTTACACACATTTAAACAAGTATTATGTCTTTTTTAAACTTTTCATATCAAGTTACATGGAATGATAAAGGTATTATTATTATATATCTTTATCCCATAAGATTCTACCCCCTCTCCATGGTCTTGCATTGCTGACATTATTAGTTTTGATAAAACAATTCTGGATTTTCCACACTATGATTTTCTACTCATGGTTCCTTCATTTACCCTCAGAAAGGTAAGAAAAACTTGGAAAAACTGATAGTAAATTTGATACTTTACCCAATTTAAAGCTTAGTATTTCTCATACTTTTCCCCCCACATAGAAAAATATAATACATTTGTCTTAAAACAGCCTTGAATGATTCATTCTAAATTTCAAATAATTTTACTAAATGAATTGAATTCTAAGTGTTGTTTGTCTCAAGGAATTAATAAACATCAAAGACTTACATTTTTAGGGTAATATGGTTTTAATACTTTAATTTCATTTACTGAAGAAGACAAACATCATACAAATTCACTGAAATGTCTTGCTTGTGTTAGCTACAGGCTGCCCTTTTAACTCATTTGTGGTCTACACTCTTTTCAGATAGCATCCTATAAGAGGCCCCTTTATGATTCTCTCATCTCCAATAGTCACGTTTTGAATCCATGTTCTTAATTTATGACATGCTGCTTTTTTTTTTAATCCTTTGATGCTAAAATGATGCCATCATCTTCTGAGCTCATTAAGGTCCCACACAGGATTATATGTGTTGCAAAGACATCTTTATCTTTCAGAGCAGTTTGGAAACCTGCAGGGGTGTGGAATTAACACAGATGGACTGTTATGCAAAACTAAGTATATCAAGACTCCCAAAACTGAAAAGGGAAAGTATTCTGGGATGTAAAAGAGACATATGTTGTAGCCGTAGATGTTGTTTAATGGAGGTCAGATCTACACACTGATTGTTTTCTATTAGCAACTTAGAGGTGGATGACCACAAAGACCTATGGATGACTCTAAGAGGCCTGAAAGAACCGTGTGGGTAATTTACTTGATTAGAGAACTTCTATTCTCAAAGGAGATAACATAGAGATCAGAATCAGCCAATGCTTGATTGAAATAGGACTACAAATGAGGGAAAATTGATAATTATAATGTTGAGCATGCTGGAAAACAATCCATCAGATGAAAGAGTAGCCTATCCAAATATTTCAGTTACCCTGAATCATGATCTTCTAAATGGAATAATCTGATTTCAAAGTAGGCAATAAGAAAAGCAACCTGGATTCCACAGCTCTCAATTTCTACATACTCTTCCCAACTGTAAGTATAATTTTTATTCTTAGTATATTATTCATTAGGAATAGTTTATTTTCAGAGGTTCAAACTTACAGGGTAACTGAATTGGGACCTGAAAAGTGGAAATGTTACCCATTACTAGTATAGAGTTTAGAGTGGAGTATGGAGACTCAACTATATAAAGGAAGGAAATGGCCAGAATGAAAGAAGAGTGAGTTTCATGACTCCGTACTAGTAGTTCTGGTACTAAGTTCATCAGTTAATAATATAACTTTAGTCAATGTTAATAATAAAGTCGATAATAGAACATTATCAGTGACACATCCATTTTAAACAGACATAGTACAGCAAGCAAAAAACAATAGGTCTTCAGAAGAGTCCAGTCAGAAGAAATGTTCAGTGTTACAAAAATTATATTTGTGTGTGTATATTTGTTATCAGTGTCTAACTTTCTGGGTAAGTTACTTTTCTAGGGTCAAGTAAGGACATGGTAAAGGAAGCATAGAATTTATTGCCCTCAAATTTCCCAAAGCACAGAATTTATTGCCTTCAAATTCCCATCTGTTGCCTAGCTACTGTATCTTGTGTTTGTAATACCTTAAATTCAAGTATTCTATAGTATAAAAATGAGAATCATAACATTTCTTTCTTTTGAATTCTGTGAGATAAAACATACATATTTTTTACCAGGATTGGTTATTGTGATAGAAAGTTGTTCTGGGGTTAACATATTAGGCATGATTTGTTAAATCCTATGAAAAAATATATTTTAGTTTTGTGAAAGAATGGTAGCAAGATTAAGAATGTAAATAAAAAGAAGAAGAAATTAAAGGAGGTATAGTTCTATATAACTCAAGAGAACCATGGGGAAAACTAGCAAAGGCTACCGGGAAAGTAAATACATTCAGAAAGAAGATTGTATGTGTGTGAGTATGTGCTTGTGTTTGTGTGTGTGTGAGAGAGATCTCTGTGCATGCTTTCTTTTAGCAGGCCACTAACCTTCTAGAAGGCTTCCTTCAGGCTCATCAACTAGAATAGTGTCAGTGAATTCCCCTAGCTTCAAAGTAGTCTGGGAAGAAGAATATCTGTTTTATATCTCAAATGTGGATGATACATAAAGAAGAGTTGTAGGGAGGGTATATTAGTATCCAAAGAACAGGATCTGCCCTAAATCTTATCTGCATTTAATATTAATTTTATATTTCACATATGCAGACAACTCACAAACAATTGTTAGGCAAAGCCATTAAAGTTTATTTTTGTCAGATAGGCATGTTCAGTGTTGAGTTTCATTCAATTCACTTTCTCCTCTATTTTAGAAAATAAAATTACACTGAAAGTTGATGTATATAGCCATGTTGTAAAATTCCAATTTTCATGAATTTTTTCTTTCTCTTTAATTTTGCATGTTACACCTTCTGTTTTATTCTTTAGAGTATTTTCTCCACAAAGAAAGAGGGTTATTAGTGTGTTGCAGTGAAGCTAGTGCATTGAACTGCCAGACAGTGTGCTCTCAAGTAAAGATTGCCTGAAATCCTATGTGAAATTGTAAATTTAATAATATGAATAAGAGTAATAAGCTAAAAAATGAACTAGGTTTAATTTGGTCTCTTCTCAGTCATGTGTTTTCATAATCAGAAGTCATTTTTTTAAGCAGTTGACCATCTTTCTGAATAAACTGTTGCTGTTTAGTCACTCATTTATGTCTGACTCTGTAGCTCACCAGGCTCCTCTGTCCATAGGATTTCCCAGGCAAGAATACTGGAGTGTGTTGCCATTTCCTTCTCCCATGAATAAATTACTAAGAAATGTATCTCACTTCAAAGAAAAGTGAATACTTTTTTACAATTTTCTCAGCAATTACCTTCATGGGAATATTTTACATTATTTTTTTCCTATACATTTACCTTCACTATTTTCCTACTTATTCAATTTTAACAGTGAAAAGTGTCTATATTTGTCAATATTTGTTTTTATTTGAACTTAGAAAAATTCAACTACCAAGATTCACCAATAAAATATTGCTTCTTTTTTTGAAGAGCAGTTGTACAAATCTGCTGGATTTGGTAACCAGCAAACTCTCTTCTTCATGTGCCATTATGGTTGGCCCCAAGAATTCAACCACTTATGCATCAAAAATATTTTGTGGGTAAAATGTCTCTAGAAAGTTCTGAAAAACAAAACTTGAATTTGCTGTAGCTGATCACAGTTACATAGCACTTGCATTATATTTATAACTATTTGCACATCATTTATATCATATTTATTAGTATTTACATAACATTGATGTTGTATTAGGCGTTATAAGTAATATAGAGATGATTTTAAGTATCTGGTAGGATGTACAGCAGATTCAATTCAGTTCATTTCAGTTCAGTCGCTCAGTCGTGTTTGACTCTTGGTGACCCCATGAATCGCAGCACCTGTACAGCAGATTGGTTACATGCAAATACTACACCATGTTGTATAAGGGACTTGAACATTCATATATTTGGTATCTGCTGGGATCCTAGAACCAACATGAAGATACTGATCATATTGCTTATATCATGATCTAAAGCAGAATCTCTAGTTTAAAAAAATAAGAAAGTTATCAGAATCTCTCAATTTCTGTATTGTACCAATTTTCCTTGATAGTATATACTGAATTTTCTTAAAGTTCATCATGTTGTTCTTTTACTTGGTAAGTCATATCCGACTCTTTGTAACCCCATGGACTGTAGCCTGCTAGGCTTCTCTGTCCATGGGATTTTCCATACCAAAATACTGAGTTGCTGTTTCCTCCTCCAAGGGATCTTCCCGACCCAAGAACTGAACCTGCATCTGCTGCATCTCCTGGACTGACAGGCAGATTCCTTACCATTGAGTCACCAGGGAATGTACATATTAACATCCAAAATTATTTTTAAATATCCTAGTTAAAAGTATCTTTCATTTGGCTCATGTCAAATATGTTTTTCTTTATGAATTTAATGCAAGGATAAAATACTAAAATAATTCTCTTATAAGAGAGATTGCTATTGCTCATTTCACTTTTGTATCAGAATGTTAGCAGTACTCATTGCAGCCAAAAAGGCAGTGTATTCAATCTGTTCTGACACCATGTAATCATTTGTATTGTGCTTAATCACATTGTAGAAAGACAATCCACTTGCAAAATTTCACGAAAAAAATATGTTCTTTCTGTAGAAACACCAGGAGCTCTCGGTGATTTGAGCTTGCTAAGAGACAAGTACATATAATGTAAATACATCAACCAGGTTAATACGAGGAGCATACTTGCATTTGATAACATTCGAAATGTAGAAGTGTAATTGAGGCAAATAAGTATGGCATGTTAATATTCCTATCTAGAATAGGAGATGTTTTGCAGATTTCTCCAACTTTTACTAGTGATTGAAATGAAAGTCAGAGTACCTGGACAGTTGAGTTGTTTGTTTCAGACTAAGATGAGCTTGCTTAAATTCATCACAACTGAGATTTGAACTGGAGGCTTGCTTGTTGTGTTCATGTTGGAGGAGGGTTCATCGCGTGCATTGTAGGATGTTTAACAGCATCTTTAGTATATTCTCTTGCTGCCAGTAGCCTCCCCTAAGTCCTGATGTTTAAAAAAAAAAATCTGCAAACATGGGCAAATGTCACCTGAGCATTCAGAACTGCCCCTAGTTAAGAACCACTGAACTAATAATGATCAGATGCTCAGTCATGTCTGACTCTGTGTGACCCCATGGACTGTAGCTCCCCAAGGTCCTCTGTCTATGGTATTCTTCCAGCAAGATTACTGGAGTGGGGTGCCATTTCTTCCTCCAGGGGATCTTCCCGACCCAGGGATCGAACCTGCATCTCTTATATCTGCATTGGCAAGCGGATTCTTACCACTTAGCACTACCTGGGAAGCCCCAGTTAAGAACCGCTGGACTAAGGTTGAATCAAATTATTTCAATTTTACATTGCCCAATTTGGACATTTGAATGTTATAGAATATATGAAGAATAATACACTTTTGATACTATGGATATGGCAAATACTAGTTCACTTAACATTTGTCTTTCAAGGAAAATGTAAATATATGTTCTATGCCACATGCAAAGATAAGTGAGGGAAATAGTTTTATTATTCACAAAGTTCTTAAACTTCTCCTCAGTCTGTTTTACAAATAAGTGAAAGTGAAGTTGCTCAGTCGTGCCCGACTCTTTGCGACAATAACCTGCACCAAGCTCCTCCATCCATGGGATTTTAAAGGCAAGAGTACTGGAGAAGGTTGCCATTTCCATCTCCAGGGGATCTTCCCAACCCAGGGATCGAACCCAGGTCTCTCACATTGTAGACAGACAATTTGCCATCTGAGCCAAATTTAAAAGTATTCTTATAAGTGTGTTTGTAAGCGATCTCATTATCATTACCAAAAATCACGATCACTAATATATAAACTTGATGTGTGTGTGCTAAGTCGCTTCAGTCATGTTGGACTCTTTTGATACTGTAGACTGTAGCCTGCCAGACTCCTCTGTCCATGGGATTCTCCAGGCAAGAATATTGGGGTGGTTGCCATGCCCTTCTTCAGGTGATTTTCCCAACCCAGGGATCAAACCTGTATCTCTTAGGTCTCATGCACTGGCAGGAAGTTCCTTTACCACAAAATTTCACTTGGCAAGCCCATAATCCTGTTATTTCTACCTATTATGTTGATACCTCATCTTTTTCAAATCATTGAGACAACTGCCATTTTTATTGTTTTTCACATAGAACAAAGTGCCCACGCACTTTTTTTTTTTTAATTTGCTTTTCCCTCAGAGATCTGTTTCTTTCTATTCTTATCATTTAAATTAAGACTGATAGGGAATCTATGTTTAGTCAGAGCACAGCTAGATATTTTGATGGAGAGAGTTTGCTTTGGCATGAAATGCTGCTGTTTATTTGTAAACCTCTCTGTGTCTGTAATTTGACAGCATTTTAGATTCCCCAGTTAATGAGGCTAGCAGCAGCCTCTATCCTCTGGACCCAGTCAATTTGATACAGGCTCTATGTAGGTTGTCATAGCTATGTTGACTTCAACTGCTGTATTGAGAAAATAAAAATCAGAATTTTCAAATTGTAGAGAAAGAAAATGTCTTGCTAATCTTCCTCTGATTTCTCCCACCTTTACAGAAGGTAGATTTCTGACTACTTGCTACATCACTACAAAGTAATGTGTTGAATGGATGAAAATATTAATCAGTTTTTCCTTTTGAATGATCTAGATATTTCAGTAGATATATTTCTTTCCAAAAGTCAAATATTTTCAGTGCTAGTATCAACTTCTCACTATAAACATGATTATATAATGAAATGGAGCAGCATTTATGTTAACTTGATGACAGTTGTAATTGCACGAGATCACAAGTGCTGATATGATTGGCCAGAGGAGGCAGGAAGGATTAGATTGTTATAAATTCTCCAGTATATTTGTGTTCAAAAAACATGTTTTTACTCAGGCTATCTTTTTTAAAGTGTCTTTGTTTGTTATTTGTTTTTTTCAAAAATAAATTTAAAGAATTTACAGAAGCCAGTTGGCTAGTTAATTGAATGCAAGTTTGAATTTAATGCTATGATACAGATAGAGTGAAATGCCATTTTAGAAATATCACTTTTAATGCTATTTGTCTTTTTTTTTTTTTTTCTATTTTGGGGGATAACTAGCAAATATCTCAACACTTTAAGGGCCTTACAACAAAAACATTTTTCTTACTCAGGTCTGGGTGTTTACTGGAGGGATTCTGATTCAGGCTGAATGTCAAACTCTTTTATGGCAGAGACAGAAAGCACCACAAACCAGGCTCAAATCATGACTACTAACTAGCATTCCATTGGCAATGAAAAGTCACATAGCCACAATAGGCAGGGGAATAAACTCCGGCAATTCAGTGATAGGCATTGAGTATCTTCTGTAGTAGAAGAGTGAAGAACTAGGAACTGCTTGTACTACAAAGACTGAGTTATCAAAATAGACTTAACCAACTCACAAATATTACTCAATACCTACCCTTACTAATGATTGGGGAAGAATACAAACAAAAGTTAAGCACCGATACAGGAGTCCTCTCTGGAACAGTTTCCCACAGGTCAGATGCACTTTCTGAAAAAACCTTTTTCTACACTGGGACAGCTTGGTTTCAAAGTGATAGCTAAGTACTCACAATTTGTATGACTTCTTAGATACTTAGATATTACACTGAGGTAGAGAGACTATATGTTTTGTTGATTTTATATCTCTTTTCTAATATATACATTCAATGCTATAAGTTTCTATAAGCAGTGCTTTCACTCCATCTCACAAATTTTGGTAAGCTGTATTTCTATTTTCATTTAGCTCCAAGTATTTTTTAAATTCTTTTGAGACTTCCTTTTTGACCCAGGTGTTCTTGAAGAATGTATTCTTTAATCTCCATGTATTTTGGGGATTTTCCAGTTATCTCCTTGTTATGATTTCTGGGTTAATTGGTCTGATTTCTGTCCGTTTAAATTTGTTAAGATATGTTTTATAGTCCATAATATGGTTTATCTTGGTGAATGTTCCACTGGGGGCTTGAGCAGAATGCGTATATTCTACTGATGTTGGATGAAGTAGTCTTTAGATGTCAGTCAAATGCAGTTGATTGATGGTATTGTTGAGTTCAACTGTATTCTTAATGTCTTTCTCTCTGCTAAATTTGTTCATTTCTGAGAGATGGTGTTGAAATCTACTATCATGATAAAGTATTCATCTATTTCTTCTGGTAGTTCTGGCAGTTTTTGCCACATTTAGTTTGGTGCTCTGTTACTAGGTCAATATACATAAAGGGTTGTTATGGCTTCTTGGAGAATTGACCTCTTTATCATTATGTAATGCCCTTCTTTATCCCTAAGATCTTCCTTACTTTTAAACATGCTGTATTTAAAATTAATATCATGATTCCTGGTTTCTTTTTATTACTATTGTTGTTTTGTTCAGTTGCTGAGTTGTGTCTGACTCTTTGTGACGCCATGAACTGCAGCACACCAGGCTTCTTTATCCATCACTATCTCCTTGGGTTTCCTCAAACTCACGTCCGCTGAATCAGTGATGCCAACCAACCATCTCATCCTCTATCTCCCTTCTCCTCTTGACCTCAATTTTTCCAGTGAGTCAGCTCTTCACATCAGGTGATATTGGAGCCTAAGAAAATGAAATCTGACATTGTTTCCACATTTTCCCCATCTATTTGCCATGAAGTGATAGGACTGGATGGCATCATCTTAGTTTTTTGAGTGTTGAGTTTTAAACCAGCTTTTTCACTCTCCTCTTTCACCTTCATTAAGAGGTTCTTTAGTTCCTCTTCACTTCCTGCCATTAAAGTGATATCATGTGCATATCAGAGGTTGTTGATATTTCCCCCGGCAATCTTGATTGCAGCTTGTGATTCATCTAGCCCAGCATTTCACATGATTGTAGTCTGCATGTAAGTTAAATAATCAGGGTGACAATATAAAGCCTTGACGTACTCTTTTCCCAATTTTGAACCAGTCCCTTTTTTCATGTCTGGTTCTAGCCATTGCTTCTTGACTTGCATACACTAATTTGGATTGTCATTTCTCAGAGTCCCATGATACCAAAAAGTTAAATAATAGTATATATGTATGTATTGTTTTCTACTGCATTCCAATCTTTGGTGTCAGTCTTCTAAATACATTAGCATACATTTACACACATTTTGCTTTAATGGTTTAGCTAAGTTTGTTTTTAGTCTAGTGATCAGTGTTCTTAAATTTTCTATGATGAATCAATGGAAGAATAAGCTTGTTCTAAATTGACCTGCTACTTATTTCTGTTATAGATTTTGCAAATCATTGTTTCTTGTTTTATAAATGGCAGTAATTCCCTAAGCTGATTTAATGTTTTTAAGAATGGTAATTGAATATGACATAGATTATCATATATTTTCTTTTTCCAATAGAAACTCTAAAAAGAGAAAATAGAGGAAAGAAAAATCTGTCAAACTTTTAGAAGATTTTAGTTAATAGTAATTTTTATTTGCATTTTTCACTTAACATGGATAGAGAAAGAGAACCCAGGGAGTTCTGTGAATCATGAGAGCGTCTGAACTAGTTTTAAAATAATGTAAACCAAGAGATTATATTTAAAGGAAGATCTCATTTAAATTCTGATTTAAAAAAAAAAAAAATGTCACTGTTGGCCATTGACTTTTTTTTTTTTCAGCACAATTATACTGTCTTTGCAAGATGTTTCAGAGATGTATGCATTTTGCATGAGTTTATTTACTCACAGTGAGAGAACATTTCAAGCTGATAGCTTTAATTATTTTAGCTGATTCCTGTGATTGCATTCATGAAGGGCCAAAAGAGGTGACTGTCTGTGGATGATCACTCCCAGTCATAACTTATGTGTAGCTTTGAGGTATCCCCAGCTTGGAAAACTCATTTGATCTCCTTCAGAAAATACTGGTGAATAAAACATGTAAGAAATATTAGATGTGGACATATCCAGAATAATTAAAAACTAAAATTCAGAATGCAAGAAGGAATTTTCATGAAATTTATAATATTCTTGAATTACAGCATCAAACACAGATTTACACATAACAAATCTGGTAGTCATATGTTGCATGAATAGTGACATGAAATTTCCTCTTAGTTCAGTTCAGTTCAGTTCAGCCACTCAGTTGTGTCCAACTCTTTGTGACCCCATGAACTGCAGCATGCCAGGCTTCCCTATCCATCACCAACTCCCAGAGTTCACTCAAACTCATGTCCATCCAGTCGGTGATGCCATCCAACCATCTCATCTTCTGTCATCCCCTTCTCCTACTGCCCACAATCTCTCCCAGCATCAGAGTCTTTTCCAATGAGTCCTTCCAATGAACACCCAGGACTGATTTCCTTCAGAATGGACTGGTTGGATCTCCTTGCAGTCCAAGGGACTCTCAAGAGTCTTCTCCAACACCACAGTTCAAAAGCATCAATTCTTCAGTGCTCAGCTGTCTTTATAATCCAACTCTCACATCCATACATGAACCACTGGAAAAACCATAGCCTTGACTAGATGGAAATTTGTTGGCAAAGTAATGTCTCTGCTTTTTAATCTGCTGTCTAGGTTGGTCATAACTTTCCTTCCAAGGAGTATGCGTCTTTTAATTTCATGGCTGCAATCACCATTGCAGTGATTTTGGAGCCCCAAAAATAAAGACAGCCAGGGTTCTCACTGTTTCCCCATCTATTTGCCATGAAGTCATGGGACCAGATGCCATGATCTTAGTTTTCTGAATGTTGAGCTTTAAGCCAACTTTTCACTCTCCTCTTTTACTTTCATCAAGAGGCTCTTTATCTCTTCTTCACTTTCTTCCACTTTAGTGGTGAGGAAATCAGTTAAATAATTCTCCCGAAGTCTTACAGATGAAAAGCAAAGGTCCTGGAATGTAAACTCAGGAACATTAGTTTCAGAGCACACATGTAATGAGTAAATTTGAGTTTAGATTTTCTTCTGTCTTAAACATCTTTGAAATGATATTTGTCTTTGTACTATATATTCCATAGAAAATGTACTATATGCCATATATTCCATATATATACTTTGTACTATATACTATATATTCCATAGAAAATAAATGACGACCAAGATATATTTATTAAGCATGAACTCTGTGCCAATAAAATAAATAAATAAGAAAAATATATCTTTTTTTGACACTTAAGAGTTACTGTGTTTCTTTAGCAAAATATTCTCCAATAAGTTCAGGCCAAATTGATCCAGCTTACATTAAAATGTATGGCCTATTTGAACTCTAATAATATTTGCATTCTTAGTTATTTGGTTTCTTTTAAATAAATATATTGCCTATATTTAATTAGTATCAAGTAGCTATTTAAGTGTAAGCTTCTAAAGAGTTGTGGATACCTTGTGGTGTCCTGTTTTTGTATTGTTTTGGACATCTACTTAATAGTTGACTGAATCAACGGTTTTAGACCTTCAACTCTAAGTGATTACAATCTTTAGTAATTGGTTACCTCAAAAATATACTTCAGTATCCTTCAAGTGAAAGAGTAGAGTCATGTGATTAAGAGTGATACAAATTACAGTAAAGTATTACTTTGCTGTTAGAAAAGGACTTTCACATACATGTTTTCATTTGTGATTAGCAAAAACTCTATGAGGCAAATTGGTTGTAATGATCACTATTTGCTTCATAGGTATTTGTGATGGTAAAGAGAAATAAAAAAAGCCTTTGAAATGAAACCTCTAACATCATGGGAAGCATCATTATGTTATTACTACTGTGGATAAAGCATTTCCTTGCAACTGGAGCATTTAACTCTCATTAAAACAATCTCCCTGGATTTCATTTTTGGAAAGAGTTCAGGGTGGTGTGACAGAGAAGGTGCTACAAAGTATAAAAACTTTGCAATGTTTCATGGAAGGACATAAGGAAGACACTGTCATCCTAATAAATTTAATTTCTAGAGACTGTTTCTTTGATATAAATCCAAATGTATACTAATTTCTTTGTTGATTCTGTCTCTAAAAAAGGAAAATTGTTATTAATCTCAATATTATGTTAAAGCTTTTGCTTTTCTCTTTTTTTGTGAGGGAACAAGGTGGGGAGAGTAAAGAGAATGCATTAAATTTAGTGCTCTCTCTTTATATATATACATGTATTGAATTTAGTACTCTCTCATTATACATATAGGCTTCCCAGGTGGCTCAGATGGTAAATAGTCCACCTGCAATGTGGGAGACCCAGATTCCATCCCTGGGTTGAGAAGATCCTCTGGAGACAGAAATGGCAACCCATTCCAGTATTCTTGCCTGGGAAAGGCTATGGATAGAGGAGCCTAGCTGGCTACTGTCCACGGGGGTCACAAAACAGTTAGACAAAACTTGGTGACTAAACCACCACCACCACGTGTGTGTGTGTGTGTGTGTGTGTGTGTGTGTGTGTGTATGTGTGTGTAATGTTATAATGTATAATAATATATATATTATACATTTAGAAGAAAATGATTTTGTTACAAATATATAAAAAACTTTCTTTGAAAGGGTCATAAACGCTTACACAGTGAAAAAAAAAAAAAACAACTTTTTAATGCCAGGGCATTTTAAACAGGCATATTATAAATAAAATCCTTCATATGTTTTTCATTTTAAGCATGCAGGAATATTCTGTTTTGCCAGTAGCACCCGGACCCAACATGGAAACAAGAAAATATTAGCAGAAATGTCCTGAGTGAGTGAATGAAAGTAGCTCAGTCATGTCCAACTCCATGACCAGTTCTCCAGGCCAGAATACTGAAGTGGGTAGCCTTTCCCTTCTCCAGGAGATCTTCCCAACCCAGGGATCAAATCCAGGTCTCTGGCATTGCAGGCAGATTCTTTACCAGCTGAGCCACAAGGGAAGCCCAACAATACTGGAGTGGGTAGCCTATTCCTTCTCCAGGAGATCTTCCCAACCCAGGAATCGAACCAGAGTCTCTGTGTTGCAGGTGGATTCTTTACCAACTGAGCTATCAGGGAAGCCAGAAATGTCATTAGAATCAATCAAAATGGAGGTATGTAAAGACAAATTAAAGAAACAGAAAATTGTTTTCTATTTCTAGGTCAAAATGCAACCAATTAAGTTAGAATGTGCCAACTGGAGGAAAGATTGATCAGTGAAAGAAACAAGGGAAAGAGAGAGAGAAATGTTGGTACTGTGTCTCCTGGGAAACCATCTAGTCTAATCACCACCTTTAATGCACAAAGAAGCTGAAACCCCAAAAGCAAAAGTGAGTCTGTCCAAGGCCATCACTGATTCACATTTGAACAACTAAAAATCAAGATTCCTCACATACACCCTAGTTCTCTAGATTATAGAACCAACATACTTACTTCTCTGAAAGCAGCAGTTTCTAGGCAATAGCAGAAGTACAGGAGGCTTATTTGGTTTCTTTAACTATTATTTTTTCATGCTTATATTAGTGGCTAGGAAGATTGTCATGTCAGGCTTAGTGTTTTGGTATCATATCTTCCCTTGGAAGAAACATTATCTTTGTATGTTTAAGTAAATTGCACACAAAAATTAGTTTCAAAGATTTAAATATAGGCCTTTTTGACAACTTGTATAGTGCTACTATAAAAACAAACATACACACACAAAAAACATATAAGAGAAAAGAGGCCATGTGACTTAGTGAAAACCTCTCTTTTGATAAGAGTTGCCACATATTTTATGCCAGGCTTTTCAGAAATTATCTTCTTTCACCTCATAATTCCTGCTAGCAGTGGCCACAGGATTAAATAGTGTTTCTGACCTTATGAACTCTTTCATAGCTCTGTAAAGTACATACACAATTTTTCCCCCTGAAATAGAAGTGCTGATACTATGTTGAAAGGCATTATTAGTGAAATTAGAATATGATAACAAACTGCAGATGGTAAAAGATTACTTCCTGGCAGAGAATAAATCCAATGCATTTTATGCTAAGTGACATGTGATTATCAATAAATTGTAATACTGGTGATCGATTCACAAACAGAATGCTGTTATCTGGCTACTGCTGCCAACTATATGTCTTAATCAGATCAAGATAAAATCACTGATTAAAGACTGAGAAGTTAAAATAATTTTACAATTAATTGGAATATATTACATTAGAAAATCATTAGTTTTCATACTTGCTATAATAAATCAAATAAGTAGCCATTTTAGTTCACTTAAAAACTAAAAGTTCTACTTAGTTTAAAACTATCTAAAAAATACACATTATTAAAAGATTAGTTTAACCAAATTAAAATTTTTAATGAATGTTTATATACTAAAGAGGTAACAGACTGTATTTGATGTATTATTGCTACAAAAAGATCCATGGAGAATATTGTTTTTAAAGACAAGTTAAATGTTCTAAATTATTACATATTCTATTGTATTCATGCTTTGAAGAAATATTTACTGAGCTCCTATGTATAGCAAGGACATCTGAGTTTCTATAAATAAAAGCAAAGTGTTTCTTCTTTCATCTCTATTTTTATGGAACGTTCTTATGCTAGCCCTATTACAAGGCATATTTCTAAATAGTGCACGTAGGGAATGCTAAGCAACACTTTCAGTATGAAGGACAGATTCTTCTCACTCCCACTTTTGTCAATTCCACTTAGGATTCTTTATATCAGTAAGAGTAGACTGTTTCTGTAAAACAGGCAGGTTTTTTGAGTAACATTAATGTGCTGAAATTAAAGCTGAAAGTAGGAGCGTAATTGGTAATTTAAGTAAGCTATCTTGTTTTGTATCCACTTTGAAGATTGCACTGCAACTATGCCATTCACTCAGTTATTCACTCAGTTAATTCATTCACTCATTCAATTCATTAAATTCATTCAGTGCCTACAATAGACCAATCTTTGTTCCAGGTTTTGTGCTAAGAAGATAAAGCTCCCCCTCTGAGCAGACAAAGCTCCTGCTCTGATGTAGCTTATATTTTCTTGGAGAAGAAAGAGTGAATATATAGAAACAAACAGGTATGCAGTACAGTAAGATGATGATAAATGTTAAGAAAAAATTAAAGTCATGAGATAGAGAATAGCAGGGATGTTATAGAAACAGAGGTTGCAAAAGCATAGACTTAGCATGAGGGCTTAAGCTGAAAGAGTATATGGGTAAAAAACATCCATGCAAAAGGAACAGAGAGAAAAGAAGCTGAACTGAGCAGAAACAAACTTTTTGTTGGTAAAGTAGAATGAGTACAGCTGAATGTCATGGTTTAGATTCAGAGTTGTGGCCAGGTGTGAGATTATAGAGGGCCTATGGACATGGAACAACAGACTGGTTCCAAATAGGAAAAGGACTACATCAAGGCTGTATATTGTAACCCTGCTTATTTAACTTATATATGGAGTACATCATGAGAAGCGCTGGGCTGGAAGAAGCACAAGCTGGAATCAAGATTGCCGGGAGAAATATCAATAACCTCAGATAGGCAGATGGCACCACCCTTATGGCAGAAAGTGAAGAGGAACTCAAAAGCCTCTTGAAAGTGAAAGAGGAGAGAGAAAAATTTGGCTTAAAGCTCAACATTCAGAAAACTAAGATCATGGCATCTGGTCCCATCATTTCATGGGAAATAGATGGGGAAACAGTGGAAACAGTGTCAGACTTTATTTTTTTGGGCTCCAAAATCACTGCAGATGGTGACTGCAGCCATGAAATTAAATGACGCTTACTCCTTGGAAGGAAAGTTATGACCAACCTAGATAGCATATTCAAAAGCAGAGACATTACTTTGTCAACAAAGGTCCGTCTAGTCAAGGCTATGGTTTTTCCAGTGGTCAGGTGTGGATGTGAGAGTTGAACTGTGAAGAAAGCTGAGTGCCGAAGAATTGGTGCTTTTGAACTGTGGTGTTGGAAAAGACTCTTGGAGTCCCTTGGTCTGCAAGGAGATCCAACCAGTCCATCCTAAAGGAGTTCAGTCCTGGGTGTTCATTGGAAGGACTGATGCTAAAGCTGAAATTCCAATACTTTGGCCACCTCATGCAAAGAGTTGACTCATTGGAAAAGACTCTGATGCTGGGAGGGATTGGGGGCAGGAAGAGGAGACAACAGAGGATGAGATGGCTGGATGGCATCACCAACTCAATGGACATGAGTTTGAGTGGATTCCAGGAGTTGGTGATGGACAGGGAGGCCTGGCATGCTGTGATTCATGGAGTCACAAAGAGTTGGACACGACTGAGCAACTGAACTGAACTGATAAGAAAGTTCCTGTAAGAGGAGTGATTTTTTAATTCCTGTTGTCGATGTGTCTGAATGTCATTGCTGTCAAGGAATAAAATATTAGTAAAAGAAATAAAATTATTCATATTGATAATCAGAAGCAGTGCACTCCTTCTAACCAAAAGTGCTTAAAGTCTGTCTAAATGTAATTAACAAACTGAATTTACAAGATGCAGGGTACTGAGTTTCAAGCATACACTGGAGAAAACAGTGTCTAATCCAGAAGACTGGCATTCTAATAGGTGATTAACACAGATGTTGGAACTGTCAGAAGCATCAAAAATAACTATAGTTATTATGTTAGCAGGAAAGGTGAATAACATAAGGAAATGTAGCACAAGAAATTTAGACTGAAGCAGTACATAAAATAAATGTAAAGGACTAAATACCTATATTAGGAAAAAAGTCTAAAGTTTATGATCACAGCTTCTACTTTAAAAAGAGGAGCAAATTAAACTCAAATTAAGCAGAGAAAAAAGGAAATGATAAACATCGGAGTAGAAATAAATAATATAGCAAATAAAAAAGCAATAGAGAAAAATCAACAAAACCAAAAACTGTTTCTTGAAGAAAATTAATAAAAGTAACAACCTCTAGCTAGATTGACCAGGAACAAAAGAGAGATGATACAGATTACCAATATTATAAGTGAAAGAGTTGGTATTACTACAGATTCTATAGATATTAAATGACTACCTGATGATATTATGAGCATCTTTATGCTAATAAATTTGACAAGTTAGATGAAAAAAGCAAATTCCTTGAAAGACACAGATTACCAAAGCACACTCAAAAGGAAATAAATAAGCTGAATATGCCCATATCTGTTTTAAAAATAGATTTTACAGTTATAAACTTTCCCCCAAAAAAAACTTCACTTTTAGAAAGTCCTGCTACTGAGTTCTACTGAAAATTAAGGAAGAAATAACACTAATTAAACACAAATTCTTCCAAAAAGCTAAATAGGTGTTACTCTACTCCAGCCCATTAGCAAGGCTGCCATTATCCTTGCAATGATGGTTTAACACTCAGAAATCAATCAATTGGTAGCTTAGTCGGTAAAATATCTGCCTGCAGTGCAGGAGATCTGGGATCCCTGGGTCAGGAAGATCTTCTGGAGAAGGAAATGGAAAACCACTCCAGTATCCTTACCTGGAAAATCCCCTGACAGAGGAGGCTAATGGACTGAAGTCCATGGGATCACAAAGAGTCAGGCATGATTAAGTGACTAACACTTTAACTTTCACCCATATTAAGAGACTGAGGGAAAAACTATTATTTCAATGGATGCAAAAAAAAAAAAAAGCTTTAACCAAAATCTAACATCCATTGTTGATAAAAACTCTCAGCAAGCTAGTAATAAAAACAAACTTCATCAACTTCAGTGAGATCATGGTCAAAGAAAAAAATAATGTTACATGTTACCTCATATTTAATTATCAAAGACTGAATCTTTTTCTCCTAAGATTAGGAACAAGGGAAAGATAACTGCTTTTAGCATGTATTTTCAATATTGCACTGGTACTAGCTAGTACAATAAGACATGAAAAGGTAATAAAAAGGTTTATATATTAGAACGGAAGTACTATAAATAAATAAATAATTTTTTTTTAAAAAGGGAAGGAAGAAATATATATGTCTTTTTTGAAAATTACATAACTTTTTAAAAATTGCTATATTACCTACAGAAAAAGAAAGACTAGCAACTGAGTTTAAAGGATTTTGTAATGCAAAATCAGTATGCAACAATCTGATATATTCTGATATTCTAGCCATGGAAAATTAAATTTAAAAGTGTATATTTTTTATATCTAGCAAATATGTATTTTTTATTGAAGTACAGTTTCATTTGCAACAGTATATAAATATAAAATAAATAATTTAATAATAATTTGATAAATTTTTAAATTTAGCAATAAATTTAACAAAGGAGAGTAAGGCTTATTCAGTGAGTATTACAGAATACTGCTTAGAAAAAATTTAAGACTGAATTAAATGAAGATATATACCATGGTCATAAGTCAGAAGACTCAGTGTTCTTAGGATGTCAAAAATAATTCTTTTATAAGCTCCTAGACTTCTGAAAAAATAATATAAACCATAGTATAAATAGCATGGCAGTAGGAAATAGAATTATGAAATGGAAGGAAAATGTGATGGCAAGGAATAGGAGCTGGAAGTAACCATGAAAATATAGACCAGGGCCAGTTCATGAAGGGCTTTGTATGCCATGCTAAGAGTTTAAGCTTTTCCTGCAGAAGCTGGAAGTCACTGACTGTTTTATCTGCTTTTAGCTTTTAATTTTCAAGTAGTTTTAGATTTATAGAAAATGTAGAAAAAGTTGCATAAATAGGGCAAATAATTTATTATATTTCTCATTCCCTTCCACTGATATCAATGTCTTACATAGCCATAGTGTGATTATAAACAATAGGCAGTCAATATTAATACAGTATTACTGAATGAACCACAGACCTTACTCAAAATTCATCAGTTTCTTTAATAATATTTTTCTTTTCTAGAATTTTATTTAGGATCCCATATGGTATTTAGTTGTAATTTCTCTTTATTTCTTCCAGTTTTTAATAGTTCCTCAGTCTTTTATTGATGGACTTTAAAACACAGAAATGACATGATAAGATTTAATAAATAGATATACTTGTTTACATTGTGGATGATTGGAGAAAAGTTAAGTTGAAGGCTGTGAAATCATTCACACCAACTTGGAGACAGTTTTAATAATTGAAGTGTGATGTAGATTAAACTAAGGGACTAGAGGGCTTCTCAGCCTTCAGATGGGTCAGGAAGATCGCCTAGAAGAGAGAATGACTACCCACTCCAGTAGTCTTGCCTGGAGAATTCCATGGACAGAGGAGCCTGATGGACTACAGTCCATAGGGTTGCAAAGACATAGACATGACTGAGAGACTGACACTTACATGTTTTTTTTCAAGGGATTGAAATAGAATATTTCAAAGAAGAGAATCATTCTGAGAAATATTTAAGATGTAGAATTAGCAGTATTGGTTAGCAAGAATTGATATAAAGGAGTACCAGGATTAAGAGAAAAAATATTGAAAAATTGAAAGTAAATATTGAAAACTGAAAGTGACTTCTGAGTTTTGGCATTGATATTCTGGAAAAATGGCAATAACTGACAGGGCAAAGTAAAATAGTATTTATTCATTATCCATTGTCTTCCCCTCACACAAACATAAACATAGAGTTCATCATATCTTTTAACCAAGATCTTCATATTTTTGTAATACAAAATATTACAGAATACTGAATATTCTGTCACTTGTCTTGAAAGAATCAGTTTAAATCCAGGATGTGCCATATTATAAAAGAATAATAATTTTAATAGCTAGAATTTCTGAAAAATGGAAAAAGTTTTGAAGACAGACTTAAAACCCATAATATAATATGGATTATTGTTCTTGTCACAATTGTGTTTACTTCACTCTTTGTTAGCTGGGATAATGCATATAAACATCAAATTTTACCTGCATCAACTAAATATAACATTATGCACTCATCTAGTTTCTTTAAATTTCATTGCTATCTTTCCTGGAGTCCTAACTTAAATCAGCTGGTGATCAGTCATAGGGTATCAGATGGTGAAGATAAACTTGTCACTTTATAAGTCTATAGGCTGCATCTCTTACCCCAATCTGAGTGAGTAAAAGTCACTAAGTCATGTCCGACTCTTTGTGACCCCATGAACTATACAGTCTGTGGAATTTTCCAGGCCAGAATACTGGAGTGGGTAGCTGTTCCCTTCTCCAGGGTATCTTCCTGACCCAAGGTTCAAACCGAGGTATCCCGTATTGCAGGAGAATTCTTTACCAACTGAGCCACCAGGAAGCCCATAGGCTGTGAGAAGGCAAAATATTCCCCAAAGTCAAAAGACTGACAAATGTGATTACATAATAATCTTGTTGTTGTTGTTCAGTTAACAAGTCATGTCCAACTCCTTGCAGTCCCATGGACTGCAGCACGCCAGGTCTTCCTGTCCTTCACCATCTTTAGAAGTTTGCAAGTTTATGTCCATTGAATGGGTAATGCATCCATCTCATTCTGTCACCCTCTTCTCCTTCTGCTTTCAGTCTCTCCCAGTATCATGGTCTTTTCCAGTGCATTGGCTGTTCACATCAGATGGCCAAAGTATTGGAGCTTCAGCTTCGGCATCAGTCATTCCAGTGTGTATTCAGGGCTGATTTCCTTTAGGATTGACTGGTTTGATCTCCTTGTATCCAAGGGACGCTCAAAAGTCTTTTCCAGCACCACAGTTCAAAACCATCAATTCTTCAGTGTTGTATTTATGGTCCAGCTCTCACATCCATAAATGACTAATGGAACGACCATAGCCAATCTTATATCTTCTAAATTGTTCATAAATTTAAGACACAGGAAAGTAAAGAGAGATATTTTAACATATAAATAACAGATTACAGGGTGATCCTGAAAATATGTGAATCTCTCTTACAAATTAATAACAAAAAGCCAACCCATTCAAAGGTCATATTTCTTGCCTAGCCTTCTATCATCATTTTACACAACTCTCTGCCACATTCTCTCTACTCTAGCTACCTGACATTTCTTCTGCCTCTCAGATAATACATGATTTTTCTCTCATAGCATTTTTGTATATTCTGTTTCTTCTAGTCGGAAATATGTTCTTCACCATTTTTCATTAAAGTAACCCCTTTTTGGTGAATTGGTTCCTTATTTATTTTTCATATTGCACCTCCAAATTCACTACTCCATTAAAAGGTTTTCCTAACTCACAGTCTTTTCATACTATTCATGGGGTTCTCAAGGCAAGAATACTGAAGTGATTTGCCATTCCCTTCTCCAGTGGACCACATTTTGTCAGAACTCTCCACCATGACCCGTCTGTCTTGGGTGGCCCTGCATGGCATGGCTCATAGTTTCATTGAGTTAGATAAGGCTGTGGTCCATGTGATCAGATTGGTTAGTTTTCTTTGATTGTGGTTTTCATTCGGTCTGCCCTCTGAAGGTCCTAGTGTGCACAAGGTTTTGTTTCTTGGGGATGGTCTTGATTCCTGCCTCCTTACAATGTCAGGAACCTCCATCCATAGTTCATAGACGGCATATTAAAAAGCAGAGACATTACTTTGCTGACAAAGGTCCACCTAGTCAAAGCTATGGTTTTTCCAATAGTCATTTATGGATGTGAGAGTCATTTATGGATGTGAGATTCATTTATGGATGTGAGAGGCTTGTTATAGACTATAACTGTATAGGAAAACCAAATGCCTTATAATAGGTGCCAGGTTAAATTTTTAGTCCATTTCAGGCTTAGATTATGAATTATAGCTAAAGGCTTGTGATGGCAACAGATGACTGAAAAAATAGGTGACTGAAAATTATTGAGTTCCTTTGATCACTGGTAATCAACCATTTTAAGCATTTATATTCTTCATTAGACAAAATTGTCTTAATGCTTTTTAATTATAATTAAATTATTTTTCCCATATTCTTTTTAAGTAGATAATTTTGATTAAATTGGACTTTATAGCACTATTTATATATATATAGTGCTTCTATTTATATATAGCTTCTTTATTTGGAGGAATTTGTTTCAAATGATTGTATTTTTGGCAAACTACATTAATCATATGTCAATGCCATCTTTAATATGCTACTACTCTGATAGTTACTTAAAATCATGCTGACAAAGAATGCTAAATATCTGGACAGATGGAAGCTGGTTTGTGTTACTGTATACTTAAAACTATAAAAATAAAGATCAGTTGCATTTTGATAGATGAAAAACAAATAAACAATTATAAATACTATGCTTATGGTTCATTAATGAATGAAATAGAAAAAAAAAAAAGAAGTTAAACTGAAGTGCTATAGAAAGAATACAAATCTTTCTTATGTGCCATGGAAGTTTACCTTATTTTCTCACCTATAAGCACTCACTGATTATAAAATTCAATGTTGATTAATGATTTTTCAAGAAAACTAATGTAACTTTGAAATATATCCTGATTTCAAAAATGTTAAAACATAGAAACTGCATACATGTTAGAATTTTGGAAGTATTATATGTTGCATCTGAGCTGGAGAAACATGAAATAATTAAATCTTCTTAGTTATTGTAAATAAAAGGAAGATAAATGTCATTTGGGGGAAATTTTTATTCTTGTTAACTCTGTATGTCTTCTTTCCCTATTCTTCATCCCCACTCACAAACTAAGAGAATTGGAAGATTAAGGAAGTTCTGCTCCCCACTTATGGTTATATTTTCAATAATATTATTGGGAAAAAGTAAAGTCAGCAAATATTAGATGTTCTACAACAATTACATCAAAGAACATTGCATTTACAACCCACCAGACTTAAATGTTCCAGAAAGGGTTACATATCAGAACTACTCAGATAACACAGTGTGATACATGACTACCAGGAGAACCTCTGGGTGTGAACTTAGTCATCTGCATAAAACCTCTACTTGAATTCTGATGCAAGGGAGATTTTAGAAACACTATGGTGAATAGATTGGGAGATTTTTGAGAATAGAACCTGACATATACATTATCTAGTCTCCAAATATGTCCCTGGAATTGGTTGAAAGTTGATAAATATGTGTTGAAGAATAAGTGTGTGAATTGAACGTGCAAAAGTCTTCATGTGACTTAAAATTATTAGAAGAGTTAATATCAGGAAAATATAAATAAGTCAAAAAATATCACAGGGAATAAGTATATTCAAGAAGGATAGTGCTATCCAAAAATGTTTTACTGAGTTCTCATTGAATATTCAATAACAGAGAATCAGTTTCAAAATTCTTTATAGATATTATTTTAATCACATTTTACTTAATAAAAAGAAGACTCAAACTGATTACTTTCAGAAATGAAAAGATAGTATACATGAACATCATTTAATTGAAATTTATACAGAGAATTAACTGCTAAATGACCAAAAAAGGTGAAAATATTGTCAATTGCTATTTGAAAGAAAGAAGAAAGAAAACGAAAAAAAAGCAAAAAAGGAAAGAAGGAAGAGGGAGACAGAAGGATGAAAGGAAGGAAGGAAAGGAAGGTAGAAGAGAGAAAGGAAAGAAATAAAAAGAAAGAAAAATGGTGTGCTTTCAGCAATTAATGCAGGCTTCAAACATCTTTGATAGTGTTACAGTTTCAAACAGCTGGAGTCACAAAACAAGCTACTGTGCAGCATCGTCTATACGTTTGAAGCTGTGTGAGTTCATGCATGCATAATATAAATAAATCACAAGGCTTGAAGAAATTAGTGGGAAAACAATATGCCATTGAGAAGTCCTTGGCTTGTATTCTCATGATAAAAAAGTGGTAGATGCACGTATAAACATGCTGATATTTCAAATTCTGTTCTAACATTGTATTCAGTGGACTAAAGTACACATTGTATGGAACTAAAACTCTAAACAAAGCAGTCTTCTAACAGTCAAGACATGGAATTCTTATAGCAGAACTGTTTCACTAAACTACTTCTTGGTGTAGCACTTTATTTTTTCAAATCTCTCTTAGGCTGTCGTGAATCTCTTTCTTGTACTAAATTTTGTAAAGGGCCCTATGAAGGGTCGATGTCCAGAGGAAATCGGTTTTATTCTATGCTTCAGCCAACATTTCATATAGGTTCAGTTCAGTTCAGTTCAGTCGCTCAGTCATGTCTGACACTTTCAACCGACCCTATGGAATGCAGCACCAGGCTTCTCTGTCCATCACCAACTCCCAGAGTTTATTCAAACTCATGTCTGTCAAGTCAGTGTGATGCCATCCAACCATCTCATCCTCTGTTGTCCCCTTCTCCTCCCACAGCATCAGTGTCTTTTCCAATGAGTCAGTTCTTTGCATTAGGTGGCTAAGGTATTGTAGTTTCAGCTTCAGCATCAGTGCTTCCAGTAAATACTTAGGACTGTTTTATTTTAGGATTGACTGGTTGAATCTCCTTGCTGTCCAAGAGGTTCTGAATTGTCTTCTCCAACAGCACAGTTCAAAAGCATCAATTTTTCAGCACTCAGCTTTCTTTATACTCCAACTCTCACATCCATACATGACTACTGGAAAAACCATAACTTTGACTAGATGGACTTTTATCAGCAAAGTAATGTCTCTGATTTTTAATATGCTGTCTAGGTTAGTCATAGCTTTTCTTCCAAGGAGCAAGGTCTTTTAATTTCATGGCTGCAGTCACCATCTGCAGTGATTTTGGAGCCCAGGAAAATAGTCTGTTACTGTTTCCCCACCTACTGTTATTGTTACCCCACCTATTAACCATGAAGTGATGGGACCAGATGCCATGATCTTAGTTTTTGAATGTTGAGTCTTAAGCTACCTTTTTCACTCTCCTCTTTCACTTGGCATTACTTCTATAAAATTTCAGCTCCAAATATTAATACTAGATACAAAAACTTTCAAAAACCTGAGAAAAGCTACTGAGAAGAAATAATGATATATTAAGTATACTTTCAGTCATGTGAGTCCTACAGTGGTTCTACCAACAATGATGTGATAAAAATGTAAAACAATGGCTGATATTTCTTTATATTTGTATATCAGATTGTAATTTACAAAATGTTTTCATACTCATTTTATCATTCTATTAACATGATTAGATTGAAAAAAATTCTTCTCCTCATTTATTGACACCAAATTGTGTTTTATTCTTACATTTTCAGTAAATAGTGGAGACACAGCTGGAATCTGGATATTATGATATATACTTTATAACCTTTGAATTACGTATTTTTATAGCCTCCTATCTTATTGATATAAAGATTCACATTAGTCTCTTCCCTTTTTAATGTCAGTTTAATAATTCTGCTATGAACAGTAAATGTTTTTCTGGAACTCTCTTGTTTATTCGATGCTCCAACGGATATTGGCAATTTCATCTCTGGTTCTTCTGCCTTTTCTAAATACAGCTTGAACATCTGGAAGTTCATGGTTCATGTACTGTTGAAGTCTGGCTTGGAGAATTTTGAGCATTACTTTGATAGCATGTGAAATGAGTACAATTGTGCAGTAGTTTGAACCTTCTTTGGCATTGCCTTTTTTTGAGATTACAGTGAAAACTGACCTTTTCCAGTCCTGTGGCCACTGCTGACTTTTCCAGATTTGCTGGCATATTGAGTGTGGCACTTTCACAGCATCATCTTTTAGGATTTAAAATAGCGCAACTGGAATTCCATCATGTCCACTACCTTTGTTTGTAGTGATGCTTCCTAAGGCCTACTTCCCTTGGCATTCCAGGATGTCTGGCTCTAGTGAGTAATCATACCATTGTGATTATCTGGGTCATGAAGATCTTTGTTGTATAGTTCTGTGTATTCTTGCCATCTCTTCTTAATATCTTCTGCTTCTTTTAGGTCCATACCATTTCTGTCCTTTATTGTGCCCATGTTTGCATGAAATGTTCCTTTGTTATCTCTAATTTTCTTGAAGTGATCGCTAGTCTTTTCCATTCTGATGTTTCCTTCTGTTTCTTTGCATTGATCAGTAAGGAAGGCTTTCTTATCTCTCATTGCTTTCTTTGCCATTGCGCATTCAGATGGGTATATCTTTCCCTTTTCTCCTTTGCCTTTAGTTCTCTTCTCTTCTCAGGTATTTATAAGGCCTCTTCAGACAAACATTTTGCCTTTTTGCATTTCTTTTTCTTGGGGATGGTCTTTATCACTGCCTCCTATACAATGTCATAAACCAGCATCCATAGTTCCTCAGGCACTCTGTCTATCAGATCTTATCCCTTGAATCTATTTGTCACTTCCACTGAATAATTGTAAGGCATTTGAGTTTGGTCATACCTGAATAGTCTAGTGGTTTCCCCATCTTTCTTCAATTTAAGTCTGAATTTGGCAATAAGGAGTTCATGATCTGAGCCACAGTCAGTTCCCAGTCTTGTTTTTGCTGACTGTAGAGAGCTTCTCCATCTTTGGCTGTAAGGAATAAAATCAATCTGATTTCAGTATTGACCATCTAGTGATGTCTATGTGTAGTCTTCTCTTGTGTTTTTGGAAGAGAGTGTCTGCTATGACTATTGCATTCTCTTGGCAAAACTCTGTTAGCCTTTGACCTGCTTTTGTTTTCTACTCCAAGGCCAAATTTGCCTGTTGCTCCAGGTATTGTTGACTTCCTACTTTTACATTCCATTCTCCTATAATGAAAACAACATCTTTTGTGTGTATTAGTTCTAGAAGGTCTCATAGGTCTTCATAGAACCGTTCAACTTCTGCTTCTTCTGCATTACTGGTCAGGGCATAGACTTGGATTACTGTGCTATTAAATGGTTTGCCTTGGAAATGAAGAGAGATCATTCTGTCGTTTCTGAGATTGCATCCAAGTACTGCATTTTGCACTCTTGTTGACTATGATGGCTACTCCATTTCTTCTAAGGGATTCTTGCCCACAGTAGTAGATATAATGGTCATCTGAGTTAAATTCACCCATTCCAGTCCATTTTAGTTCACTGATTCCTAAAATGTTGACATTCACTCTTGCCATCTCCTGTTTGACCACTTCCAATTTGTCTTAATTAATGGATCTAACATTCCAGGTTCCTATGCAATATTTCTCTTTACAGCATCAGACACTAATTCTATCACCAGTCATATCCACAACTGGGTGTTGTTTTTGCTTTGGCTCTATCTCTTCATTCTTTCTGGAGTTATTTCTCCACTGATCTCCAGTAACATACTGGGCACCTACCAGCCTGGGGAATTCATCTTTTAGTGTCATATCTTTTTTTCTTTACATACTGTTCATGGGGTTCTCAAGGTAAGAATACTGAAGTGGTTTACCACTCCCTTTTCTGGTGGACCACGTTTTGTCAGAACTCTCTATCTTGTCCCATCCATCTTGGGTGGTCCTACACGGCATGACTCATAATTTCATTGAGTTAGACAAGGATGTACTATCAGTAAAATGGGGGAAAATGGGCGTCTTATATAGCTCTACAGGTTGCCTTGCATACCGATTCTACATTTCCATCTGGGGCTGTGCTTTGGGTCAGTGAGTTGCAATTCATTTTAAATGAGTGAGCTCTTTTTTTCTTCTCTATAGTTGGACTACTGCTTTCTACAAATCTGACAGCAGACACTCTCCAGTAGAGGGTTCCCCAATGGACAGCTCTATCTGTATTTTCTTTGCCATGAAAAATGTTAAGTTTGTAAATATACTTTGCTTGGTATGATGGAAAGGATATTGAACAATGAGTTAGAGACTTGCTTCTCTTTTTTTTAGGGTGAGTGTTTGTGTCCTTTACAACTGTAAATCATCAAAGGCTGGGGGCAGTAAGAGGAGTGCATGTCTATTACTTGCAGGCTACGCTTACTCCTTGGAAGGAAAGTTATGAGCAACCTAGATAGTATATTCAAAAGCAGAGACATTACTTTGCCAACAAAGGTCCTTCTAGTCAAGGCTATGGTTTTTCCAGTGGTCATGTATGGATGTGAGAGTTGGACTGTGAAGAAATCTCAGCACTGAAGAATTGATGCTTTTGAAGTGTGGTGTTGGAGAAGACTCTTGAGAGTCCCTTGGACTGCAAGGAGATCCAACCAGTCCATTCTAAAGGAGATTAGTCCTGAGTGTTCATTGGAAGGACTGATGTTAAAGCTGAAACTCTAATACTTTGGCCACCTCATGTGAAGAGTCGACTCATTAGAAAAGACCCTGATTCTGGGAGGGATTGGGGGCAAGATGAGAAAGAGACGACAGAGGATGAGATGGCGGGATGACATCACCCACTCAATGGACATGAGTTTGAGTGAACTCCGGGAGATGGTGATGAACAGGGAGGCCTGGCATGCTGCAATTCATGGGGTCGCAAAGAGTCAGACACAACTGAGGGACTGAACTGAACTGAACTATGCTCCTAGTCCCTTTCTATGAGGAAGCTAACACGACGATTTTGGTGCTCTTCTTGAGTCCCCGAATCCTCCAAATAGTGTTCTAGGATGTGAACATAGCAGCCAGTCATGGTTGGCATAAAAGTTAAAACTGATTTTCCATCCTGGAACACATGACCTCTAAATTACCTTTCAAATCAAATATTGTATGGTTTTCTGATTACAAATTTTGATTATTCCTATTTTGATTTTATGGGTTTCCCATGTGGTGCAGCATTAAATCTTCCTGCCAGTGCAAGAGAAACCAGAGACGTGGGTTCAATCCCTGGTTTGGAAGGATCCCCTAGAGTAGGAAATTGCAGACTGCTCCAGTATTCTTGCCTGGAAATCTCCATGGATAGAAGAGCCTGGCAGGCTAAAGTCCATGGGGTCGCAAACAATCAGACAGTACTGAGCAACTAAGCACAGCACATTTTGATTTTATAGGGATAATTTAGTGTTTCTTGTTAGTATGTGTAGCAGTATGGATAACAATAAATAGTAGATAATCTAAAATTAACACATTTGCTTAAAAAACTGTTTTTATTATGTGCTTGGTTTTTGTGTTCTTACTAACAGCAGTTAATAGAAGTAACATAGTTGATAGGCGGAAACACAAATTATATATTAAAGCAAATTTATCTGCTAAAGAGTAATTAATATATGAGTCTTCAGAGTTTATCTTTCTAAATTTGAAGATTAAAATAGATGATTTTCATGTATTGTAATACGTGACAGAATATAATACTGAAACTGATTTTTTTCTTCTTGAACCTCTATTTAAAATGTCTGTGATAAACTTATATAAAGTATCACATTTATTTGATCACTTTAAATTACTGTAATCTAAGGATTGAATTTAGCTGTATATACCTGAGGCACTTTTATTTATCTTGATGTTAAATATAAGACAGCCAATTTTTTAAACAAAATCTTTCTTAAAAAGTGAATTTCTACTTGCTTATGTAAATAAGCAATGGTTGTGTTTACCTCAATAATGAAACAAAGTGTTTTTTTAAATTTAATTCATTATTAAATTTGTTTCATTCATGATTCAGTATTTTTGCATAAATTCATTGAAAATACAACTGAAAGTCTTTATTGCTTCCTATAAATATTGAATTTATGAACATGAATAGGCTCTATGTGTGATTTTACTGAAACTTCACCTGCAACCTTTGATGATCTAAGAATCATTTATCCATTATGCTATCCTTCACATTTATTTGAAATTATATAACCTCTCTCATGCTTGAAAATTTTGTCCCTAATAATTATTAATTTACTTTGTATGTGTTGTTTGCCTTAACACTAATCATAACGTATTTATTTGATATTTATATGTGTGTCACTAGCATAGTACCTCTAAACTTCCATTTGTCAGCTTTCACTAACTGGCCAATTTATTTATTTATTTTTAAATTTATTTATTTATTTTAATTGGAGGCTAATTACTTTACAGTGTTGTAGTGGTTTTGCTATACACTGACATGAATCAACCACAAGTGTACACGTGTCCTCCATCACAAAACCCTACCCCATCTCCCTTCCCATCCCATCCTTTGGGTTGTCCCAGTGCACTGGCTATGAGTGCCCTATTTCGTGCATCAAACTTGGACTGGTCATCTATTTCACATATGGTAATATACATGTTTCAAAGCTATTCTCTCAAATCTTCCCACCCTCACCTTCTCCCACAGAGTCCAAAAGTCCATTCTTTACATCTGTGTCTCTTTTGCTGTCTCACATATTGGGTCACCATTACCAATTTTCTAAATTCCATGTATATGCATTAATATACTGTATTGGTGTTTTTCTTTCTGACTTACTTCACTCTGTATAGTAGGCTCCAGTTTCATCTACCTAATTAGAACTGATTCAAATGCATTCTTTTAAATAGCTGAGTAATATTCCATTATGTGTATGTACCACACTTTCTTATCCATTTGTCTGCTGATGGACATCTAGATTGCTTCCATGACCTAGCTATTGTAAACTATGGTGCGATGAACACTGGGGTACATGTGTCTCTTTCAATTCTGGTCTCCTCAGTGTCTATGCCCAGTGTGGGATTGCTGGGTTGTATGGCATTTCTATTTCCAATTTTTTAAGGAATGTCCACACTCTTCTCCATAGTGGGTATACTAGTTTGTGTTCCCACCAACAGTGTAAGAGGGTTCCCTTTTCTCCACACGCTCTCCAGCATTTATTGTTTGTAGACTTTTGAATAGCAGCCATTCTGACTGGCGTGGGATGGTACCTCATTGTGGTTTTGATTTGCATTTCTGATGATGAGTGATATTGAGCATCTTTTCATGTGTTTGTTAGCCATCTGTATGCATTCTTTGGAAAATGTCTGTTTAGTTCCTTGGCCCATTTTTTGATTGGGTCATTTATTTTTCTGATATAGAGCTTCATGAGTTGCTTGTATATTTTTGAGATTAATTTTTTGTCAGTTTTGAGATTAAATTTTTGTCAGTTTTGGCATTTGCCATTATTTTTGTCCCATTCTGAAAGCTGTCTTTTCACCTTGCTTATAGTTTCCTTCATTGTGCAAAAGCTTTTAAGTTTAATTAGGTCCCATTTGTTTATTTTTGCTTTTATTTCCATTACTCTGAGAGGTGGGTCATAGAGGATCCTGCTTTGATTTATGTCAGAGAGTGTTTTGCCTGTGTTTTCCTCTAGGAGTTTTATAGTTTCTGGTCTTACATTTAGATCTTCAATCCATTTTTAGTTTATTTTTGTGTATGGTGTTAGAAAGTGATCTAGTTTCATTCTTTTACAAGTGGTTGACCAGTTTTCCCAGCACCACTTGTTAAAGAGATTGTCTTTTCTCCATTGTACATTTTTGCCTCTTTTGTCAAAGATAAGGTGTCCATAGGTATTGAGGTCCTTTAATGGACGGGAACCTGGTGGTCTGGAGTCAATGATAAGAAAGTAAAAGAGAGAGAGAAAAAGGCTGATATTCCTTGGTTTACACAGAAAACCAATAAAGCCCTTGACACGGGGCTTACACTGCTTCACATAGGCACAGGGTGCCCTCTCACGAGGGTCTTGCAAGCCCGGGCAAGAAAGTGAGCTCAGCAGCTTCTCTCTCTGAGAGAGAGAGAAAAAGAGAAACAGAGAGAGAAAAAGAAAGACACGGAGACCCAAGCTCGGATGGAACAAGGGTGTTTTATTCAACATAGTGTGGGTATAGATACTGTCTTACAAGGTAGCTTTGTTCAGCAAAGATAAAGATCAAAAGTCCAGAGTTACAAATTATCAAGGAAACACAAGACAATTCATATCAAAGAGAGAAGGTCGTAAATAATCACTTTTACCTTTTGGTTCATAAAAAAGAAGAGGGCTGTAAATAGTTACTTATCACCATATGGAAAAACTAACGAAGGACATGCATGCATTCCTCAGCCCCATGAGTGGTTTGCCACTCCTCTTAATTCCTGAATATTCAGGAATTAATAAGGAACAGAGGATTCACGACAGATCCAAAACAGCACACAGGAAGCCTCCTGTTAAATGCTTCCTGATGCAGAGGTTGTGGATTTATCTGTTTTGTTAATAGATTAATTATCTATTCTTTTATGTTTTGATAAATAGAAAATTTGTCTATTTTCTATTTTGTTCCATTGACCTATATTTCTGTCTCTGTGCCAGTGCCATACTGTCTTGATGACTGTAGCTTTGTAGTATAGTCTGAAGTCTGGAAGGTTGATCCCTCCAGTTCCATTCTTCTTTCTCAAAATTGCTTTGATCTTCGATGTATTTTGTATTTCTTTACAAATTGTGAAATTATATGTCTAGTTCTGTGAAAAATACTGTTGGTAGCTTGAAAGGGGTAGTATTGAATCTATAGTTTGTTTTGGGTAGTATACTCATTTTCACTATATTGATTCTTGTAATTCATGAACATTGTATATTTCCATCTATTTGTGTCATCTTTGATTTCTTTCATCTGTGTTTTATAGTTTTCTATATATAAGTCCTTTGTTTCTTTAGGTAGATTTGTTCCTAAGTACTTTATTCTTTTCGTCACAATGGTGAATGAGCTTTTCCTTAATTTTTCTTGTTGTTTTCTCATTGTTAGTGTATAGGAATGCAAGGGATTTCTGTATATTAATTTTATGTCCTGCAACTTTACTGTGTTCATTGATTAGCTCTAGTAACTTTCTGGTGGAGTCTTTAGGGTTTTCTATGTAGAGGATCATGTCATCTGCAAACAGTGAGAGTTTTACTTCTTCTTTTCTAATTTGTATTCCTTTTATTTCTTTGTCTTCTCTGATTGCTGTGGCTAAAACTTCCAAAGCTATGTTGAATAGTAGTGGTGATAGTGGGCACCCTTGTCTTGTTCCTGACTTGAGGGGAAATGCTTTCAATTTTTCATCATTGAGGATAATGTTTGCTGTGGGCTTATCATATATGGCTTTTATTATGTTGAGGTATGTTCCTTCTATGCCTGCTTTCTGCAGGGTCTTTATCATATATGGATGTTGAATTTTGTCAAAGGCTTTATCTGCATCTGTTGAGATAATCATATGGTTTTTATCTTTCAATTTGTTAATGTGGTATATCACATTAATTAATTTGCAAATATTGATGAATCCTTGTATCCCTGGGTTGAAGCCCACTTGGTCATGATATATGATCTTTTTAATATGTTGTTGGATTCTGTTTGCTAGAATTTTATTAAGGATTTTTGCATCTCTGTTCATCAGTGATATTGGCCTGTAGTTTTATTTATTTATTTATTTATTTATTTATTTATTTATTGTGGCAACTTTGTCTGGTTTTGGTATTACAGTGATGCTGGCCTCATAGAATGAGTTTGGTAGTTTACCTCCCTCTGCAATTTTCTGGAAGAGTTTGAGTACGATAGGTGTTAATTCTCTAAATTTCTGGTAGAATTCACCTGTGAAGCCACCTGGTCCTGGGCTTTTGTTTGTTGGAAGATTTTTGATTACAGCTTTGATTTCTAGGCTTGTTATGAGTCTAAGATTTTCTGTTTCTGGTTCAGTTTTGGCAGTTTATACTTTTCAAGGAATCCATCTGTCTCTTCCAATTTGTCCACTTTTATGGCATATAGTTGCTAATAGTAGTCTCTTATGATCCTTTGTATTTCTGTGTTGTCTGCTGTGACTTCTCCATTTTCATTTCTAATTTTTTATTTGATTCTTATCCCTTTTTTTCTTGATGAGTCTGGCTAATGGTTTGTCTAATTTATTTATCTTATCAAAGAACCAGGTTTTAGTTTTGTTGATTTTTGCTATAGTGTCCTTTGTTCCTTTTCACTTATTTCTGCTCTAATTTTTATGATTTCTTTTCTTCTGTTAACCCTAGGGTTCTTCGTTTCTTCTTTTTCTAGTTGTTTTAGGAGTAAAGTTAGATTATTTGTTTGATTTTTTTCTCTTCTCTCTTGAAGTTAAACTTCTGTTGGTATGAGCCTTTCACTTAGTACTGCTTTTACTGAATCCCATAGGTTTTGGGTTGTCCTGTTTTCATCTTCATTTGTTTCTATGAATATTTTGATTTATTTTTTGATTTCTTCCATGGTTTCTTGGTTATTCAGAAATTTGTTGTTTAGCCTCCATATGTTTGTATTTTAATAGTTTGTTTCCTGTAATTGTCATCTAATCTTACCACATTGTGATCAGAAAAGATGCTTGAAATGATTTCATTTTTTTTAATTTACCAAGGCTAGATTTATGACCCAGGATGTGATCTATCCTGGAGAATGTTCCGTGTCCACTTGAGAAATCCAGGATGTGATCTATCCTGGAGAATGTTCTGTGTGCATTTGAGAAATAGGTGAAATTCATTGTTTTGGGGTGAAATGTCCGATAGATATCAATTAGGTCTAACTGATCCATTGTATCATTTAAAGTCTGTGTTTCCTTGCTAATTTTCTGTTTGGTTGATCTATCCCTAGGTGTGAGTGGGGTATTAAAGTCCCCAGTATTATTGTGTTACTGTTAATTTCCCCTTTCATACTTGTTAGCATTTGCCTTATGTATTGAGGTGCTCCTATGTTAGGTGCATATTTATTTACAATTGCTACATCTTCTTGGATTGATCCTTTGACCATTAAGTAGTGTCTTCTTTGTCCCTTTTCACAGTCTTTATTTCAATCTATTTCATCTGATATGAGTATTGCTAATCCTGTTTTCTTTTGGTCTCCATTTGCATGAAATATCTTTTTTCCAGCCCTTCACTTTCAGTCTGTATGTGTCCCTTGGTTTGAGGTAGGTCTCTTGTAGACAGCGTATATAGCGGTCTTGTTTTTTGTGTCCATTCAGCCAGTCTTTGTCTTTTGGTTAGGGCATTCGACCCATTTACATTTAAGGTAATTATTGATCATTATGATCCCGTTTCCATTTACTTTGTTGTTTTGGATTTGAAACAAACTTCTGTGTTTCCTGTCTAGAGAAGGTCCTTTAACATTTGTTGGAGAGCTGGTTTGGTGGTGCTGAATTCTCTCAGCTTTCGCTTGTCTGTAAAGTTTTTGAATTCTTTATATTTGAATGAGATCCTTGCTGGGTATAGTAATCTGGGTTGCAGGTTTTTCTCTTTCATCACTTTAAGTATGTCCTGCCATTCCCTTCTGGCCTGAAGAGTATCTATTGAAAGATCAGCTGTTATCCTTATGGGGATCCCCTCGTGTGTTATTTGTTGCATTTCCCTTGCTGCTCTTTGAGTTTGATCTTCATTAGTTTGATTAATATGTCTTGGGGTGTTTTGCCTTGGCTTCATCCTGTTTGGGCCTCTCTGGGTTTGTTGGACTTGGGTGGCTATTTCCTTCCCCATTTTAAGGAAGTTTTCAACTATTATCTCCTCAAGTATTTTCTCATGTCCCCCCCCCCCCCTTTTTTTTTTTGTCTTCTTCTGGTACTCCTATGATTCAAATGTTGGGGCATTTGACATTGTCCCAGAGGTCTCTGAGGTTGTACTCATTTCTTTTAATATTTTTTTTCTTTTTTCCACTCTACTTCATTTATTTCCACCATTCTATCTTCCACCTCACTTATTCTATCTTCTGCTTCAGTATTCTACTGTTGGCTCCCTCCAGAGTGCTTTTGATCTCAGTTATTGCATTATTCATTATTGATCAACTCTTCTTTTTTTCTTCTGGGTCCTTGTTAAACATTTCTTTCATCTTCTCAATACTTATCGCTAGTTTATTTATCTGTAAGTCCATTTGTTTTCAAGATTTGGGGTCATCTTTACTATCATTCTGAATTCTCTTTCAGGTAGACTCCCTATCTCCTCCTCTTTTGTTTAGTTTGGTGGGCATTTGTAATGTTCCTTTACCTTCTGAGTATTTCTCTGCCTTTTCATTTTGTTTAGATTGCTGTGTTGGGGTGCCCTTTCTGTAGGCTGGAAGTTTGTGGTTCCTCTTTATTGTGGAGCCTGCTCCCTGTGGGTGGGGTAGGACGAGTGGCTTGTCACAGTTTCCTGATTAGGGGAGTTTGTGTGTGTGTTCTGGTGGGTGGAGCTGGATCTCTTCTCTCTGAAGAGCAGTAAAGTGTCCAGTAGTGAGTTTTGGGGTATCTATGGGTTTGGCTGGCTTTGAGCAGCCTGTCTTTTAATGCTCAGGGGTGTGTTCCTGCTTTGCTGGAGAATTAGCATGGTATCTCTTGCTCTAGAATTTATTGGCTCTTGGGTGGAGCTTGGTTTCAGTGTAGGTATGGAGGCTTTTGGGTGAGCTCTTGTCTATTAATGTTCCCTACAATCAAGAGTTCTCTGATGTTCTCAAGTTTTGGAGTTAAGCCTCCTATTTCTGGCTTTCAGTCTCATTCTTATAGTAGCCTCAAGACTTTTCCATCCATACATCACAGATAACAAAACATCTAGGTTAATGGTAAAACAGTTCTCCTCAGCAAGGGACACCCAGAGAGGTTCATAGATTTACATGGAGAAGAGAAGAGGGAGGAGGGAGATAGAGGTGATGAGGAGGAGAAGAGGGGGAATCAAAAGGGGAGAGACCAATCTAGCCAGTAATCAGTTCCCTAAGTGTTCTCCATAGTCTGGAACACTCAGAGAGATTCACAGAGTTAAGCAGAGAAGAGAAGGGGGAGGGAGGAGATTGAGATGACCTGGTGGAGAAAAGGGAGAGTCACAAGGGGAGAGAGCAGTCAAGCCAGTAATCACACCCTCCTTTTGAAGAGAATGGGCTGCCTTTCTGGGTGCCTGGTGTCCTCCACCAGCATTCAGAAGTTGTTTTGTGGAAGTTACCCAGATTTCAAATGAGCTCTTGATGAATTTGTATGGGATAAAGTGGTCTTCCTATCCTATTCCTCTGCCATCTTGTGACCACTTCCCAGCTGGCCAATTTATTTCATGGAGGTACTTATCATCTAACTTTTCCTTTGAATTTTTTCAGTTATGTAAAAAATTAAAGTCGGAATCCTGAGAATGTTATATCTAGAATGCATCCAATCTAGAATAAATACTTCAACGATTACGATGTCTTACCTTCTCCAGTGGAATTGTTTTTTCCTGATTCTTTCTATATTTACTTTTGATTTTTAAATTCTTGACTTCAAAAATTGGCATTCTGAAATATCACTTCTGAACTCTTTTTTTCTATATATGCTATGTCTTTATGTTTATTTATAATTTATATTTGTTCTCATTTCAAATATGTTTTGAAGTAAGAGTATATGCATGCACACAGTAGTTAAAATGAAGCTAAAACAGATCATAAGCCATGTAGTAAAAATTAGAAATTTTTCAGCTAGAAACCAGAATGAGAGTTTCTGACATGCATTATTTTATTTGACTATGACTTTTCTGCAAACAAGGAAAAAAACAAAAACATTTTCATTTCTCAAGTTTAATATGAAAGCCCAATGTCATCAAAGTTTTGGGTATTAAAATGACTCTCTTCTCTGTGTCCAGAAGTACCTTCCTCAAACTCTTCATCTCCCCCTTCATATATTTATCAGTTTGCATATTATCTCCTTTTGTAAAACCTTGTATTGCATATTCAATAAAGAATTACCTTTACTTTGAATTATACATTGATAATTATATACTGTCACTTGGAGAAGCAAATGGCAAACCACTCCAGTATTCTTGCCTGGAAAATCCCATGGAGACAGGAGCCTGGAGGGCTACAGCCCATGGGATTGCAAGAGTTGGACACGACTTAATGACCAAACCACATAGCTGTCACTAATTGGATGCCTATCACGTGAAAGGCAAATATCAGGCACTGAATTATCTCTGACCTTCACAATAATCCTGAAGGATTCCTGCTTAAATGTCTTCTTTATAGATGATTGAAGTGAAACTAAGAATAGCTAAGAAATTTGCGTGAAGTCAGATAGCTGTTAATAATTAAGATAGAATTCTTGATCTGAATCCCAATAGCAGTTTGTAATGGAAAGATATCCACATGTTGAATGTTCTTTAAAATATATATATATATATATATATATAATAGTTGTATAATAACTGTGTAACCTTTATTTACTGTTCTTTGTAAAAGAGAAAGCATATGAAACCTATATTGACATTTGAATATTACTGTACTTCCTTACAGCCTGTGAACTTATGAATCAAGGGATCTTGGCCCTGGTCAGCTCCATTGGCTGCACATCAGCGGGATCCCTCCAGTCTTTGGCAGATGCCATGCATATCCCCCACCTCTTCATTCAGCGCTCCACAGCTGGGACCCCAAGGAGTGGCTGTGGACTCACCCGGAGCAACAGGAATGATGACTACACTCTCTCTGTTCGGCCACCTGTCTACTTAAATGACGTTATCCTGAGAGTGGTCACAGAATATGCCTGGCAGAAGTTCATTATATTCTATGATAGCGAATATGGTAAGTGTTTGTTACTTGAATGAGTTTTGTAAGCTGGTATTTATATGGCAGTTAATTTTGTTGAATCTTGAAAAACTTGAAGAAGTTATTATTTTTTGTGGTTTTCATGTCCTGGCATGTTCTTACAAATCAGGCAACAATGACAAAAATTTTGTTAAGACCTCAGGTTCAATCTTTTGCATATATTTTGATTTTTCAAATAATAGAAAGTTATTGAAAACAATGCTGTATTTTTTCCTCTTTCAAAAGCATTTATACCTAAATATAACAATAAAAGAATAATTTTCGACAGATCCTAGAACACTTAAAAATATTACATATTTCTATTTTTCAGTTAAAAAAATCTGAAGTATTTTTCTTATGCTCTTGTATAGACTTTAGAATCTACTTAGTACTTAACACTTTGAGGGTCATTGAAATTATAATGCCTTATATTTATCCTAGCATATTGTCTCCAATGTGAACTCTCACAAAAATACTGACTAGTATAAAGATACTTAATTTATTTAACTTTCCAAGGTAAAACACAAGGCATTTTACTTGTATTATTTTACTATATCTTAAGAAGATACTGTGTCTCAATATTTTTACTTGTGCTACATTAACAAAAGTAAGCAAAAATAGGGCTTCCCAGGTGTAAAGAACTTTCCTGCCAATGCAAGAGACATAAGAGACTGCGGTTTGATCCCTGAGTCAGGAAATCCCCTTGAGGAGGGCATGGCAAGCCACTCCAGTGTTCTTGCCTGGAGAATCCCAGAGGAGCCTGGCAGGCTACCATCCATAGCGTCAAAAAGTAGCTACTTCATGACTGAAGTAGCTTAGCACACATTTAATAATAAATAAAGAAATAATGTTATTTTTGTTTAAACACTTTTTTCCCAAATTAAAATCTATCTGTTTTCTATCTGACTAATCCCAGAGATTTTCAATATAGTTTCTTTCTTATTTTTGTCATTAGGAAGAGAGGAAAGACAGTAGAGATTGATAGGTTCAAATGAGAGGAAATAAACAGATTTGATAAGGGATATATATTGCGAAGCATGTGCTTCCTTAGAAATTTGCCTTAAGAAGGAGACAGAAAAAAAAAATTCCTTTCAGTGTGGATGGGCCTGGTTTTTACATTTTTATTTTAAAACGTTAAGATTTACGATCTAAAGAGCAACTTATTTTCATTGCAAATAAAAAACTATTTCAAAATGAGGGTTTTCTTACCCTAATCTGCTCAGCATTTTGAACATAGAGAACAATTACACAAGAGTTGCCAGAAAGTGACATCAATAGAACCAAGCACAAACAGGTTGGCAGAAAGCTGGAAAGCAGCAAATAAGAGCTCCTGTGGACTCCTAGGGAGGGAATGCAAGTGGCAGCTACATTAGCCCTAAATATTCAAAGGTCACATGGGGTTTGGGCAGCTGAGTTCCATTAAACTTGATGGGTAGACTTCAGCCAAAAGTCTGTGACACTCTCTAAAAGCACAGTCCTTTGTCCCCAGGACGGAAATCCTTATTTTGTTGTTTAATTCGTATTACTTAGGGGTCACAGAACGAAGACCAAGAGACTAAAATGAATAAAGTAAACAAAAAGGAAATAAAAATAATTGCCTCATCAGTAAAAGTAAAGATGGAACACAAATCTGATAGTCACTAGTAGAATTATTTAGTGAACATAGTAAACTCTAACTCTACTGTCAACATACTGAGTATCCCTTTGTCAATTTTTTCTAGTCAGATTATCTATGGATATATAACCACAAATGGTATTCTCATGACCTCTACTCAAACATAATTTGAAATAATGAATTTTTAAATTGCAAATCTTTATTTAAGAGGAGAAAACACTGCTTAGTTAGTCCTATCAAAGTAGTCTGTAAAATAAAGAACAGAAAATAACTTTTGATGATGTTTCTACAAATTAAAATGAGAATTTTACTGTATGATTACAAATATCCATGAGAAAAGAAAATTCCTTGTTATCTTATTCCCAAGTCTTACATGGATTACACTTAGAAAATTCTTATAAAAGAAGACATTTTGATTACTGATAAGTAATTTTTTAAATGTACAATAAATTCATGGTCACACACTCCTTTCCATACATTTGAATTTCCCCATTCTCTTTTCTTTTGCTTTCCTTTGAATAAATAAGATGCTTATAATCATACTATTTGTATTCTCTGTTAGAAGCAGGTTTTGTATTAGGAATAACGAGAACATTTTCCTTTACTCTGATGATAAACTTTATTTTAACTTATTTAATTTAATAATTCATGAAAAAATTGTCCCTGATTGTACTTTTAAAATCATTTCCAGTAATACTTTTCTTCAATGAAAGAAAAATTTTCTTTGATACTTACAATAAATCTTGCTAGTAAAGAACTGGGCTAGAATCCAAAATAAACATCAAGCTATCCAAATATCTTGTATCTTGAAGAGGGCTAATGTATTTACATATACATTCATCATAGTCCTCATTTTAAGTTCAAACATTAGAATTATACTTGACTTTTATCTTGGTTATCAGGAGTTACTTTCATTAAGGAATGGATTAAGCAACCTTCCATTCCATTGATGGAATCAGGCAACCTGCTGAAGCCAAATGTTATTGAAGATGTATTTTGCTTAGAAAAATATACTTAAAGAAAAAGGTTAGGCTTCTTATCCAGTTTATTAGAGGAACACTTTTCTTCAAAAGCAGTTAATTATGATTATGAGCTTTAATTATGATTTAAGTTGGCTTAAAGCTCCACATTCAGAAAACTAAGATCATGGCATCTGGTCCCATCACTTCATAGCAAATAGATGGGCAAACACTGGAAACAGTGACAGACTTTATTTTTGGGGGCTTCAAAATCACTGCAGATGGTGACTGTAGCCATGAAATTAAAAGACACTTACTCCTTGGAAGGAAAGTTATGGCCAACCTAGACAGCATATTAAAAAGCAGAGACATTACTTTGCCAACACAGGTCCATCTAGTCAAGGCTATGGTTTTTCCAGTAGTCATGTATGGGTGTGAGATTTGGTCTATAAAGAAAGCTAAGTGCTGAAGAATTGATACTTTTGTACTGTGGTGTGGAGAATACTCTTGAGAGTCCCTTGCACTGCAAGGAGATCTAACCAGTCAATCCTAAAGGAAATCAATCCTGAATATTCATTGGAAAGACTGAAGCTTAAGCTGAAACTCCAATACTTTGGCCACCTGATGCAAAGAACTGACTCATTGGAAAAGACCTTGATACTGGGAAAGATTGTAGGAGGGAGGAGAAGGGGCCAACAGAGGATGAGATGGTTGTATGGTATCACTGACCCAATGGACATGAGTTTGAGTAAACTCCAGATTGATGATGGACAGACATGACTGAGTGAATGAACTGCACTGAACTTATGAATATGAGCCCAGTGTAAAAGTACACTATAAATTCCTTACCAGAGAAAATTCATATCTTTGACAAATAAACGGATGATGACCCGGTTTGATTCCTGGGTTGGGAAGATCCCCTGTAGAAGGGATAGGCTACCGCTCCAGTGTTCTTGGGCTTCCCTTGTGTATCAGCTGGTAAAGAATCTGCTTGCAATGCAGGAGTCCTGGGTTTGATACCTGAGTTGGGAAGATCCCCTGGAGAAGAAAAAGGCTACCCACTCCAGTATTCTGGCCTGGAGAATTCCATGGACTGTATAGTTGATGGGGTCACAAAGAGTCGGACACGACTGAGCAACTTAAAAAAAAAAAAGAAAGAAAGAAAATGGATGGAAAGAGAAAAAAAAATGTGAAACTTTATTTGAATGAATTGACTCAAGACATTCTTTTTAAAGACTTGAAAAGAAGTGTTAAACTTTTAAAAATGTGTCATTTAAGAAATAGTCATTGTTCCCTTATTTAGTGAAAATGCAAAACATGACATTAAAAATTTTATAGAATGTAGTCTTAACCTTTAAGAAACTTATAATTAAAAAACAAAATATTTATAATAATCTCTTAATAGAGAAAATAGTATGTTGTATCATAAATGATATAAACTGAGTACTAGTGGTCTGCAGTGAAGAAAGTGTTTAATTTAGGCAGCAATGATCAAAAAAGGCTTCATGGGTAGACTTTGATCTTGATTATTGCCTCTCAGAATCCTACCTACCTTTCACAGTGTTTGAGAGACAGCAACTCCAATAGACAGTGTGAACAAATCTTATAGAAATAAAAATATTAAAAATAGTGTATCTGAGCATTTTTATTGGCCAGGCACTAGAATAAATATTTTACATTATATCACTGAATTTTCTCAATAGCTCTATGAAGTAGATTATAGTATTATCACAGTTTTATAAATTCAAAAACAGAAACAACTGATGGGTAAGTTGTTTATGAAATATACCTAAGAAGCATCAATACTGAGTTTAAAGTCTGACCAGAGCATGTACTCCTAACCATGTATAATGAGTATGAAGAGATTGCAGTGAACTATCACACCAGAATATAACAAGGGGATAATCTTATAGAGAATGTTTATTGATATCCAGGCTCTGTTCTAAATGCTTTACATGTTCATTTAATTCTCACAGCAGCTCTATGAGGTAGATGATGATGATGATGATGGTAATGATATTACAGATGAAAAAAGCTGAGGTAGTAAGAAGTCAGGTGACTTGAAACCAAGCCCCAAAGGTCTGCATTCAAGCACTCATAGTGTCTCTTCCTGCTTTCAACAACTGGACTATTTCGATGCTATAGAAATAATAAGATTAATTTCTGACACAAATTTCTTAAGCATTTACAATGAAAATGTGTAGAATCATTTTCATTAAAGAGATACAATAACTGACTTTAAGCCTGCTGACCTTCAGCATATTAATATCATTCAAGAAAAAATACTGTATATCAGTTCAGGAGGTTTGTTTATCATTGTAAATTTGGAAACAGGACAGTCATTGAGTCGAAGTAGGCTGACTTCTCAACAGAAATAGCTGCTTGTCTATATAATAACTGTTCTCCTCCTTAGGCCAGATTTGCTTGAGAGCATAATACTTCCAGTTGAAAAACTATGGTCCCCAGATTGCTTACAGGTGGGGCTGTAATGTGATACAGTCAAGAACTGTGAGAGGTCTGAGATTTTCGCCCTGCATGCATGCGTGTGTGCTCAGTTGCTTCTGTCCTGTCTGACTCTTTGCGATCCTACAGACTGTAGTCCGCAAGACTCCTCAGTTCATGGGATTCTCCAGGCAAGAAAACTGGGGTGGGATGCCATTCCCTTCTCCAGAGGATCCTCCCAACTCAGGGACTGTACCCTTCATCTCCTACATTACAGGTGGATTCTTTACTACCGAGCCACTGGAGAAGCTCTGAGATTTTACCCTACTTACAAGCTAAATAAGTTAGCCTGCCTCAATTATAGGTATGCTGGCAGAAAACACTAAGCTCCTGAATTAGAGGGAGAGGACTTTAATACTTGGGGCACAGCAAGCAACGTGAGCTTTATCTTAATTAAAACTTTCTGTTCATATTAGACACCATTAAGAAAATAAATAGGCAAACTGTAAACTGGGGAGTAAATTTCAATACATATACCTGAAAAACTTATGCAAATACATAGACTATATAAAGGGCTCAGAGAATTAAACAAACAAAACTACGAAGCAAAAATATGAGACCAACACAGATATAACAACCGAAAGTGTGCCCAAAGTTTGTTCAAAGAATTCATATAAGAAGCTATATAAACGGCCAATAAGCACAAGAAGTGCTGAACATTTTTAGTCCACAGGTAAATACCAATTAAAATAAGATACTAATCAGTACCCACTAGACCGACTGAAGGCCATTACTACACATGGGCAAGAATGTGGCAAACTGAAACCCTCCACAGAGAGTTGGATGTAAAAATGTGTAGGCACTTATGGAACCATTCGGCAGTTCGTTACAGATTTAAATATTCATCCACCACGTGACTTACCCAGGTCACTTCCAGGTATTTACCAAGATAAATGTGAATGTATATCTTTGCGAAATCATAGATACAAATCCTTATATTAGCATTATTCGTAAAGTCCAAAGCTGGAAACAACTTAAATGTCCATAATTTTGAAAATGGTTCAAGGAATTGTGGAATGTTCCTACAATGGAATACTATTCAACAATAAGAAGAAATGAACTACTGAAATATTCAACAATAAAAATTTCAGTGAAATAATTCTGAAAGAAAAGAAGTATATACTATTGTATTCCATTTATATGAATTCTGGTAACATACAGAACTAATCTTGGTGATCCAGTCAGAAAGTGGGCCAGGAGTGGACCGTCTGGAACAGGACACATGATAAACTTCTGTGGTACCAGAGATATTCAATTTTTTGTTTTGAGTGCAACACAATAAATCTTTGAGCTATACATGTAAGTTCTATTTATTTATTGTAAGTAAATTATATCTTATTAAAAATTAGAAGACAGAACAACCTATTACATATCTGAAAACTTTAAAAAAAAAGGGAAAAATTGATTTACTTATAATTTCAAATGAAGTATCAGAATTAAATTGTGATCACTTATTGATTATGGTGTCAGAGACAAAGGGTTAGAATTGAGTGTAGTGGACACCTGGAACCGAGATTTGATAATAGACCAGAGTGACCAGAAGAGCTTCTTAATCATTGTAATACCTCAGGTCCATCATAGACACCTGGAATCAGAATTTTTGCAAGGTAGGCACTAAATGTTAACAGCTCTCCTGATGTTTCTGATGCAGCCAGCTTTGTTCCTAGATAAGGCATCTGGAAGCAAGAAACTTTAGTAGATATCTTCTTCAACATCTTTGATTGGTAGCATTTTTTCCCTGCCAGAATCCTCCAAGCAAGAGAGAACTCACTGTATTTTCAAGGAGACTCTTATAAATGGATACTGGACATTTCTAAATTGCAGAAACCTTTTCTTTTTATAATACTTAAAATATACTGGACAAAATGATTCATTTCTAGAATAATATAAAATAAGTAATCCCTTTGCTTGTAATCATTTATCAATAAATAAAGAATTGATTACATCCCATGAACCCACTCAGTCTTCTACTGCCTAAGTACCAAGAACAATTTACTATTTTCAACTTGATATGTATGCTTCTTAGATAGTCCACCTTTCTAATAAATCCCTTTATCCTTATCTATTTTATTTTTTCAATATTTCTGTATATGGCTGATTATATATATATATATATATATATATATATATATACACACTGATTACACAATATGCCACATGCTATCTTATTGCCTTAGAGAGGTGAGACCTTTACTGCTTTTTAGCAAAACAAAAAACACTTGTGTTTTCACATAACTTCTGCCTTTTAAATTTTTTATATTAAATCTTTATTGTAAGTACTCATTATATTGCCCTCCCCTTCCAATCTTCCATCATTTTCAATTTGCTTATCATGCTATTTATGCTTTCAGCCGAATCTCTGAGAGAGCGTTTGGTCAAGAAGATGTAATATAATACCTAGGAAGACTCATTAGAAGCAATGGTAGTAGTCCAGGCAGGCTCACTATCAGAGAGGTCTAAGCAAGAAATTAGTTGAATGTACCAGAGCCAACAGCTAGATTCCAGAATCCAGGAGTCTTGGAACTGACAGTATACAGAAGTGAGTGATCTTTAAAATAGAATAAAACCATATAGATTGCTTTAATGAGAGGTTTCTGTTTTAAAGATATTGAAATAAAAGTTGAATTTCAGGGATGGATAGGCTGAATAGAACTGATTTACAGGAGCAGCAAAGTTGATGTGCATTTCATCTAAAGAACTATTTGGGTTATTTAATTTCCTTTGCCTGAAAAATATTGGTCCCACACTTAATATTAGAATGAACCTATTTGTAGATTTATTATCTGGGTCTAATTATGGAGCTTGGAGGGGTAATATGATGATAGGGATATAAGCGGCTTGTAAAAGTAATGACACACAGACATGAACTAACTGAAGGTAGTTATATTTGCACTCTTACTATAGCCTCACCTCTATTTCGATTCATGCATTTGTGTCATTCTCAAGCCAGACAGTTGGCATTGGTAACTCCAACTGTATTCTTAGAGATTATTACATTAAAAAAAGGCCTCTTCCCTTCTTTGTCCATATATTAATATCATGCATAGGGCTATTTATCCTCCTAGAAAGTCTCAAGCTGTGTTTGGGTCCTGTGCTTATTCTTGAACCAAATAATTTGTTCTGGGGTATGCGGGCTCTCAGTCAGCAATCTGAGTTACATGATGGCCCTCTAGGTGAAGGGTAGGCATATGTGGACACATGTGCTTCCCTTGTCAGCTTGAAAAAAATAATAAATATGAATTAGATTATTTCAGTTTGATTAAATTTTTAAATCTAATATTATCAAATTATAATTTAGATGTTTACAATTAATAAATATTTGTCTTTATAATTCACCACTTAAAATTGCTTGTAAAGTACACTCTTCTTTGGTTCAGTTTGCTTGTTTTTGTTGGTTTTGATCAACTTAGATTTATTTTATGTTTTTAGCTTTTCTGACATTTTCCTTACTGTTTCAGGAGAGTCTTTTTCATTTTACAATAAGACTTTTGTCTGTATGTAAATGTATACTATAATTTGTTAAACTAAGTATTTCTGAAAATCAGAGACCAAAATGTATATAACAGGTTTTGATAAAAAATATTTTAGCCTCAAAAATAGTAAGTGAAAACATATTTCTCTTTATATGCAGAAATATTTACTTTTTGACATCCATATGCATGAAAACAAAGAAATAAATTCAGCTTTAAGGATTAATGAATATATTATTTATAGACTCTTGCCTTCTGCAAATGCTATTTAATGATCCCAAATTAAGGGTCAGTATGTAATTGAATGACCTGAGGTACTTAAGTACTACCCTCCAGTATATCATCCTTGCCTTAAAAGTTAAATTGTCATATAGTAGAACTCTTTGAAATGAACTTTGGGGTGCTATCAGCATGATTGTATTCCTAGGAATCACAGTATTTATTCCATGCAGTCTTGAATGTAGGTTTAATCAAGGCCCATAAAATGGACACATTCCTCTTAATTTATTGCAAATGTTTATAATTAAACACCTGAGGGTGTTTTCAAATGTCTGATGACTATAATATTATTAACGCTCTCTCTAGACAGTCTTAAAGTAGTTTATTACTCATTTGGCTACATTCCAGCTTTCAGTTCTCTCATTTACTTGAATGTACATCAGTAAGCATATAATTAATTCAAGCATCTTAATGAACTATTTTGTTTGCATTTGTATATATTATGTCAGGTAGGTAAAAATAACATATTCTACTGTTTTGCATTTGTACATCAGTAAAATGTCCTAAAAATATTGATTCAGCATAAAATGACATTTAAGCTGAAACATTATGATCTAATGTTAAAATCTTCTTATCAAACAGTTCTTATCAAACTGACAAGTTCTTATCAAACTGAAAATCTCAATGGGTCACTATTGCCTAACTATGTCACCTTATAATCTCATAAAGTACACTATTATCTTTATTTTCTAAATACAGTACAAGTGACAGGAAATACTCAATTAATGATTCAAATTATTTTGAAGTAAGGGATGATAAAAAGCCTTTTTCCCCCCCTGAAGAAACAAGAAGTTACAGATTATGCTGTGCTGTTTATTCTTTGGGAAATTCCATTCAGCTTAATGATGTATTTCACGTGTCCAGTAGTATGATGTATTTCTTTTCATCGTAAAAAAAAAACCTTATAAGAATCTAAATATTAATTTTAAAGCTTAGCATTCTGTCATAATTTCAGAAACACCAAGCTTGGCTGAATGGAGTCTGAAGTCTCCTGCCCAGTGAAGTCTTCAGTCCATTAAATGATTAAAAATGATTAAATGCACCTAATCTGCTCAAATAAGGGAGAAAGATGAGTAGAGGAAAAGAAAAATCAGACATACAAAGCCTCAGTGAAAAATCTTTTTTTTCTACCAAATTTAGTATTTTAAAAGAATTATTTGAATTCAATGATAAGGCTAAGAATTACTGTTTGATATGTTCCAGAGAATATCACTAAATTTAAGTTGCAACTACAGTTTGGAAAATGAATAGTATTGTATGATTTTTCTGTCTGTGAAAGGGTCTATGTTATCATCAGCTATGTAAAGAGCAAACCTGTAGAGGGCAGGGATTGTCTTACTCATCATTCCCTCCCAGGTACCTCTCACAGTGCTTGGCACATACTAAGCAGAGACTAGATTCCAAAAGAGATTTCTTTGGATGCTGACTACTGGTTTAGGATTAACAGTAAGATATATATCTGGTTTGTGAGTCAGTTTAGAAATGTATTTGTACATTAGATTCTGTTATCCCCTGGGATTTTTCTACCCTAATCTACTTAATTAAAAGCCATGTTTAGAGAGAAATTAAGTTTAATCTTACACTAATTATCATAATAAAGCTATCATTCTGCACAATTTAATAAAACAAATCAATGTGCTTCAATCAGTCACTACCTCCTAGAGAGTTATTGTGGTAAGTTGGTCTAACTAGGCAACAGTTATCACAGAAATTGCTAGACTATCAAGTTCTAAAGGTATTACCTAAATCAACTTTTAGTCCTTATTATGCTTTTTGTTTATTTTCCATTTTTCTATAGAAAAGGAAAGCAGAAGAAAATCATGAACAAGGGGGATTTTGACTGGGTTAATATAATCTTGATAATGAAAATGTATATTGCATAGAAATTTGCAGTTTACAGACTGCTTTAATATTGCATGTGTGCCAAGTGGCTTCCATTGTATCTGACTCTTTGCAACCCTATGGACTGTAGCTCGCCAGGCTCCTCTGTCCAAGGGATTCTCCAAGCAAAAATACTGGAGCGTGTTGACATGCCCTTCTCCAGAGGCTCTTCCCAACCCAGGGATGGAACCTGCGTCTCTTATCTCACTTGCATTGGCAGGCATGTTCTTCACCACTAGCACCACCTGGGAATCCCTGCTTTAATATTTCACATGCTTTATTTCCTTTTATTAGAGTAACTCAATAATTAAGTGTTATAATTTTATTTTTTGTACCAATAAGGTCTGGTTAGCTGTTAACTTTTCCTAAGCTTCTATTCCTTTGTTTTTTACATGTCTCTAATTGGCATTCATCAGATTAAAACAATTACTTGTCTAAATTGTTATTCCCTCCACTAAACTGGATATACCTCAAAAACAGGAACTATACCTTCACCTTCATTACAAAACTACCAGATATTTATCAGAAGATTGTGTATAGTCAGTACCCTTTCTCTTGCAAGTGACTGAAGCTCATTTCAAACTATATAAGAAAAAAGTGAAAAAAAAAAAGAATATTTTTTCAATTGACTTATACAGTTGGGAAGTCTAAGAAATAGCTGGCTTGCCTCTTTCACTTTCTTTTTTTTTTTAATTTTTATTTTTACTTTATTTTGCTTTACAATACTGTATTGGTTTTGTCACACATTGACAAGAATCCGCCACGGGTGCACATGAGATCCCAATCCTGAACCCCTCTCCCACCTCCCACCCTATATCATCTCTCTGAATCATCCCCGTGCACCAGCCCCAAGCATCCTGTATCCTATATCGAACATAGACTGGCGATTCATTTCTTACATGATAGTATGCATGTTTCAATGCCATTCTCCCAAATCATCCCATCCTCTCCCTCTCCCACAGAGTCCAAAAGTCCATTCTAAACATCTGTGTCTTTTTTGCTGTCTCGCATACAGGGTTATCATTACCATCTTTCATTCATTGGCTACGTTCTTCATTTCACACTAGACATGCTGGCTCTTGCAGTTCCAAAACTGCCTCATTATAGCTTGTGATACAAAAGAAGGAACATCTATTTTTCATTACTCATATCAAATTTCACTTCTTGTTTGAATCCTGTGACTATCTGTGAGCTAATTAATTAGGCCAAAGACCATGGAGAACTCATATTTTTAAAATCAAGATGTAAGGAAGGCTATGTTTCTTTCTAAAGGTTCTTGGATACAGCATGCTTGGGGCTGGTGCATGGGGATGACCCACAGAGATGTTATGGGGAGGGAGGTGGGAGGGGGGTTCATGTTTGGGAACACATGTAAGAATTAAAGATTTTAAAATTAAAAAAATAAATAAATAAAGGTTCTTGGGGGAGAACCCCTTTTCTTGCCTTTTTTAGGGACCATCCACATTTCTTCTTTCAAGATCCCCTTTCTTCATCATCAAAGCCAGCAACATTCATCTCTGAAGCTTTCCAGAAGTCTCAGCTCATTCTTCAGTAGTCAGATCTATGTCTGACTTTCCTTTTCTGCCTCCTTCCTTTAATTCTAAGTCCTTAGAATTATACTAGTCCCACTGAAGTAATAGGAGATGACTCTCTATCGTAAGGTCAGGTGGTTGACAAACCTCAATATCATCTAAAGCATTAATTCCTCTGTTATATAACCTAACTTATTCATAGATTCCAGGGATTGGGACCTGAGTATCTTTGGGAGGTCATATTCTACCTCCTTTATCTTCACTGTTGTTCAGTCACTCAGTGGTGACCAGCTCTTTGCGACCCAGTGGACTATAGCACACCAGGCCTCCCTGTCCTCCACTGTCTCCCAGAGTTTGCTCAAATTCATGTCCATTGAGTCAGTGATGTTATCTAACCATCTCATCCTCTGCTGCCCCCTTCTCGAACATTTGCATTCAATCTTCCCTAGCATCAGAGGTCTTCCAGTGAGTCAGTTCTTGGCATCAGGTAGCCAAAGTATTGAAGCTTCAGCTTCAGCATCAGTCCTTCCAATGAATATTCAGCATTGATTTCCTTTAGGATTGACTCGTTTGATCTCTTTGCAGTCCAAGGGACTCTCAAGTCTTCTCTGGTCTACTGAAGAAGGATGACAACCCACTCCAGTATTCTTCCTATGAGAATCCCATGAATAGTATGGAACTTTCCTTTATAGGGTCCAAGAAAAAAGTCTTTTTTTGTCCTAGTATTATGTTTAGTACCTTCCTTCATGAGCCTCTACCACTTGCTGTTATATAATTATCTGATCAGTAGAATGAATAATCACAAGGAACAACTGAACTACTATTTAAATTTTGTTGTCAATGAATAATATCTAGTAACACCTACAGGCCTGAAAGCTTTATGAGGTGAGATATCACCGTTTATCTTTTTTAATTTCTGTAAACTGAAGCACTTTACTCATTTTTTGCCAACTAACAGTAATACAGATGGTATAGTTGAATAATAATGATGGTTGATCGTATTCACCAATTGACAAAGCCAAAGGCACTCTCTCTTTTTCAATGACTTTTCCACACTGCATTTAATAGTGTGATTCAGATTCTTCTCACATCAAACTTACAGTTGCTATATATCATGAGTGTTTGGTGTTACTTTCAATTAACCTAAACTGTTATTATTTAAATTCTACATTCCAAGAGTCTAAAACATTACACTTGCCATTTTGGGTGGCTAGCCATCTAAATTTTAGGCAATTCTATCCTGTTGGTGGGTGATCCCTTATCAAGCAATTGGGAACTATTATTAATAGTAATAGCACCTACCATGTTTTAGGCTTCCCTGATGGTTCAGTGGTAAAGGATCTGCCTGCAGTGTGGGATACCTGGGTTTGATTCCTGGGTCAGGAAGATCCCCTGGAGAATGGGATGACTACCCGTGCAGTTTATTTGCCTGGAGAATTCCATGAACAGAAGAGCTTTTGGGGGTTGCAAAGAGTTGAACAAGACTGAGTGACTAACACATTGCGCACCATATTTTAGACTTTACACTGAATTTCCCATGCAGATACACATATCACCACCCTCACTAATTAATCTTTCAAGACATTTATGAGACAAATATTTATTCATTTATAGATCAGAATTTTTTCTGAAAATTTTATCATCACTTATCTAGGCAGTGATAACTAGACTTACAGACTAAGAACACAGAAAAATAATAGAAATCTTTTATCATATCCCTTTTCTGGCCAAATAACAATACACATATTACATTACTTAATTTCTGGTCAAACATAAAAGGTAAAAAAGTCATACTGTTTTAAATGAAGGAAAAGTCATTTACAAGCTGAATTGGAATCATGCGAAGTCAGACTGCTTTTCATTCTACACACATAGCTCATCATCTATTTAGATCCTCTACTTAAAACTTTTCAAGAGATTAAAGCTGCATTTAAGATAAAGTCAAAACCTCTTTCTGGGTCTCACCAGGATCCACCTCATCTGACCTTCTTTCTCCACACAGCTTCACCTAACTCTCCCCTCCTCCTTGCTCACTGGGCTGCAGCTGTGCAGGAATCCTTTAGGTACTTTAGACACAAGCTCTTCACTGCCTCGGGGCATCTTCCCAGGCTGTTGTCCTCTCATCTTGCCTCCTTGCTTGAGCAGTGTCCTCTCGTCCTTTAGATCACAGTTTAACCGCCTCGTTTCCAAAGGAAACTTCCTTGAGTATTCTAACTAAAACAGAGCCTCCTTCCCCCCGTCAGTCTCTACCAGCACTTGTTTCCTTCACAGCACTTGGTGTGAGTTGTATGTGCCAGTTGGTTTACTTGTCTGTTGCCTGTCTCAGTACAGGGAAGGGTATTCACTGTTGAATTCTGAACACACAGGACTGGTGACTATATTCAATAATTTTTTTTTGAAACAATTTTCTTTTTCTCAAAACTAAGAGTATAAGTGATCTGAAGCTTGGTGTTTTCTGAACAGCTCTATTCCAATGCATTTTTGGTTTTGTCTGTCATATTTATGTGCATAGTTAAGTGATTCAAACTGAAGAAATAATAACTTACAATTCAAAATCAAGGATCTGCTCTGACACATATGTTAAAGGCATATTGGTTCTGAGTTGGGGCCCAGGCTTCTGCATTTTTAATAAGATTTTCAAGTGATTCTGATACACAGCAGACTTTGAGGAGGCCTGCTCGAGTGTGAACATGTCCTGTTATGTGTCTACCTGTATCTGCTAAATTTTATCAGATCTAACCCTTTGCTTAATCCATGCTTGAAATCCTTACATCCTTAGGAACTTTCTGACCTGGATATTTAATGAATACATAATACCATTATTATTCAAACTCTTTTATCTCTTGTTCTGCTCTAGATGAGGCTTTATTCTTTTAAGCTACTGCAATGCTGACATCCTGGGTTTATAATTTAATTAGGAATAAGGAATCTAAGGTAGAATTTACAAGTTACCTATTCTGAAGAGTTTGAGAGTCATCAGATACTGGACATATAATATTCATAGTAATTGTTTTAAAATAAAGCTAATCATAAGAAGAAAGCAGATTTTAAAATTATTTTTAGTTTTTAACCTGCAAATATAAATTTTCATTATGAACAAATGTTAGTTTCCAAATCTGTGACTTTGTTTTCTTATTCTTTTGGCTTATTGCTTTCAATTGCTAATGTATTGAAAAACATATGACCTTCAGTTCAGTTCAGTCGCTCAGTCGTGTCCAACTCTTTGCGACCCCATGAAACGCAGCATGCCAGGCCTCTCTGTCCATCACCAACTCCGGGAGTTCACTCAGACTCACGTCCATCAAGTCAGTGATGCCATCCAGCCATCTCATTCTCTGTCGTCCCCTTCTCCTCCTGCCCTCAAGCCCTCCCAGCATCAGAGTCTTTTCCAATGAGTCAACTCTTTGCATGAGGTGGCCAAAGTACTGGAGTTTCAGCTTTAGCATCATTCCTTCCAAAGAAATCCCAGGGCTGATCTCCTTCAGAATGGACTGGTTGGATCTCCTTGCAGTCCAAGGGACTCTCAAGAGTATTCTCCAACACCACAGTTCAAAGCATCAATTCTTCGGCACTCAGCTTTCTTCACAGTCCAACTCTCACATCCATACATGACCACTGGAAAAACCATAGCCTTGACTAGACGGACCTTTGTTGGCAAAGTAATGTCTCTACTTTTTAATATGCTATCTAGATTGGTCATAACTTTTCTTCCAAGAAGTAATCATCTTTTAATTTCATGGCTGCAGTCACCATCTGCAGTGATTTTGGAGCCCCCCCAAAATAAAGTCTGACACTGTTTCCAGTGTTTCCCCATCAATTTCCCATGAAGTGATGGGACCGGATGCCATGATCTTTGTTTTCTGAATGTTGAGCTTTAAGCCAACTTTTTCACTCTCCTCTTTCACTTTCATCAAGAGGCTTTGTAGTTCCTCTTTACTTTCTGCCATAAGGGTGGTGTCATCTGCATATCTGAGGTTATTGATATTTCTTCCGACAATCTTGATTCCAGCTTGTGCTTCTTCCAGCCTAGCGTTTCTCATGAGGTACTCTACATATGACCTTATTATTGCTCTTGAGAGATAAATTTTACATGCATGCACAGTAAGGAGTTTTGAGATACAGTCCATTAATAATAAGCAACCTACAATACCATTCACTTCTTATCTTTCACTTGTTTCACTTTTCACATTTTATGTCATGGGCATATACAGAAAAATGTACAGTATTTTATAGTCAAAGCAAATGTACTATATTAAGATTATATTGTGCCAGGTACATCTTCCAATCATATTTATCAATGTATAGATCCCTTCTATAAATAGTCAGTGTGGTACTAGGAAAAATATTTGTGACATTTCAGGCACCTGTTGGTACTTAAACATACATTAAAATGCAAATTTATAAATATTTTATTTAGATTGTATTTTACCATCCTTATCTAGGTGTAAAATGAACACAATGCTTTATTTGATCATCTTTCAGAAATTCTCTTATTTGGGGATGAGTGTGTGAGTATTTTGTTAAAAATTCATGTTTTACACACAAAGTATATTCCATGTACTCCTGGGGGTAAAGGGAAGAACCTCTACCAAGTTGGCAGGATTTGAGCAAGGTAGATAGTGAAGTATAAAGTGAAAGTCGCTCAGTCTTGTCTGACTCTGTGACCCTATGGACAGTAGCCTGCCAGGCTCCTTTGTCCATGGGATTCTGCAGGCAAGAATATTGGAGTAGGTTGCCATTTCCTTCTCCAGGGGAACTTCCCAACTCAAACCTCGGTCTCCTGCATTGCAGGCAGATTCTTTACTGTCTGAGCCACCAGGGAAGCCCAAGGAGGTAGTAGTATTCATAAAACAAGCAAAAGTTTAGCTGTTCTATTTGTGACCTGAGATCCTTTGAAGATAACCTCTCAAAACCCTCTTTGAATTAAGATTGAAAATGTCAAATTTACTGATACCATTGCCCATTTTAAGAAACAGTAGTAATCTTGATTCAGATCCATCAGCCATTAATAATATTCATGTTTTGCCTGAGGTTAGTATCACTCTTTTAATATGGAGGAAACATAAAGAATGTAATTTCTTATCTCACATTTGCTTTAGGGAAGTAAGGATCTTCCCCAACCACCTCCCTGTATGTTGTAACATTTTCCAGAGGTGAGATAATTTAGAAAGCTCAGTGGAGTGAAATTAATTTTTAAAATAACAATACATTTTTCATCTAAACTCATTAAATTCTACTCAACCTTAACCGTATCTGAGAGTTCCATCAGCTACTCCATTAGTAGTTTAAACAGTCTACAATATTGAACAATAAACTATGTTGATATAAGTGAAATAGCTTTTATCTCCCTTCCATGCTTTAATTCACACATTGATGGGCTTTTGATGTTCCTAGATATCCGTGGAATCCAAGAGTTTCTGGACAAAGTGTCTCAGCAGGGGATGGATGTTGCACTTCAGAAGGTGGAAAACAACATCAATAAGATGATCACCACGCTCTTTGACACCATGAGAATAGAGGAATTGAATCGCTATCGAGACACTCTTAGGCGAGCGATCCTTGTTATGAATCCTGCCACAGCCAAATCCTTCATAACTGAGGTAAGCAAAAATTGTCATGGACTGGGAATAGCGTGTAAAAATTAAATGTTTCAGAATAGATTCCACAGAGGAGATGAAAATTAAGAGCAGTGTTAGGGAATTAACTACACAACTCTCATTAGCACTAATTGAGATAGCACAGTGAATTCCTTGTTCATCACATTTACCCCGTACTGTCCAGTTAATTGCTAAGAATGCTTTGTATTTATATGTATTTAGGCACCTATCCAGGATGACTTTAAGAATTCTTATGGGTATTTAAACGTGCTGCTTACCTGAATGGATTTCACAAATTGTTTAATATTGATACTTAAATTTTTTATGCAAGTTAAAATTTTACTTCTGAGAAAAGATTTACTTGAGTTAAAGCTATTCTTGCCTAAACATGATTCCTACTATGAAAACATACAGCACGTTGTTTTCCTCTATATTCAGAACTCTGTAGCAAGACAAATAATTGAAACTGTCTGGAACTGTGCAAGGTGATGACCATTGTGCATTGTATGGTTCTGGATCATCAAAATTTTAATTGTATCTGTATCTTTGGCTAGAAGCTCTGAAACTTTGTAAAAATACTGTTGAGACTATTTGATCTCTATATTCTAAAATCTTTGCTATTCCCTTAAAAAAGGTTATTGTCAAGTAATTTTGGGGATCACATTTTTAACTATATATAGTGCTGAAATTAGTCATGATGTTATATACTTTCACATGGATTTTATTATTAGTTTTAAAATTTGGGGCGACTTTATTTCACTAATACAGTTTTCTTCACTTCTCCAATGTGTTTTCTTTAGCTCCCAAAGTACTGATGTAAAGCCTCCAAATTAAGAATGTGTTAGAAGTTATTTGACACTCTATAATATAATTGGTATCAGAGAACTTGAAGCAGAATATAAATCACTGAGAAGAATAAAACTTGGAAAATATCTATAATACATTTTTTATTTTAATAGAAAACTTTGTTATTCAGTTTAAGATCAAATATAGAACTTTGACCTTTCTAGGTCTAGCATGTAACTCAGAGAGTCTCATTGAACCACTAAATGTTTCCCCAATAGAATGAGTATTTCCAATTTTACAAGAGTTTGTTCTTTCCTTCAAGAAACACAAAATCTGCTAGAAGGCTGAAGGCAAATATATAAGGGCATATAATATAAATTGGAGTCTTAAAATTATAATAAATAAGGTTGAAGTATCTATGGTCACTTTTGGTTGGGAAGATCAGAGAAAGCTTCATTAAGAGGGCAGGTTTGAACCAGACTCAGTGGCATGAGTACTAATTCACAAAAGAGAAATTGTAGTCAGTACACAGGTGCAAGACCACGTCAGTCACGTTCTGGTCGTGTGATACCTGCAAATTACTTAATAGTTTTGAGCTTCCATTTTGTCATCAGTAAAATAGGAATATCATTGATTTCAACTTATTAAATTTGTAATATAGATTAATGAGATATAATAAGCCTTAAAGGAGTGATTGGACAGCTGGCACCTAGCAGATGCTTAAGAAATGGTAACTTCTAGATCATATTTTCTAGGTGTACATATGTATCTAGTAGTATGTAGCACCTGCCTGACACTTAGCAGGTGCTTTGGCCCCCTGTTCTTAACTCTGAACTTTGACACTTGTAATAATCTGCTGCTTCCATCTTTTTTCTCAAATACATAAATCTATGTTTGTGATTTTCCTGAGAGATGTATCTCCCTTCCTCTACCCAAACACCATTTTTCCCACTCATTTTGTCCTTCACAACTACTGATTTTATGTATAGTCTCTGTATATCCATAATCTCTAAACTATGGGCTGGGTTTAAAGTCTCAAGCCTTTATACTCTTCTCTGATCTATGTAGTGGTCCCTGCTTCTCCACTAGCTGTTCTCAAACACTTTGCACCTTGATTCTGCTCTCTCGAGTTCCAGAAACATTTCCCACTTAGAGAATAGACTGACCCCTTAAGTCCTAGACACAGCTCATTCAAAAGGCAAGTCACACCAAATTTAAAAGGCAAGTAGCATCAGAGGTCTGGAGACACACAGAATAGTTACTGACTTAGAGGATTACTTATTTAGTGGAAGAGGCAAGCATGTAACTAAATAATAAAATGTGAAAGAAAAATACTATTACAGTGATGGGTAAATGTTGCTCTGGAATGCCATAGGAGAATTCACTAAGTCTGCAGGGAGTTTGGCTGGGGTCAGGAAATGTTTCACAGAGGATTTGCTTTACCAGAGTGGTGCAAAATGAATCAGAATGTATTAGGCAGACAGTGATAGGCAAATGAAACTTCATTCTGTGTGGTTATGTGTTTGTGTGTGTGTGGACAGTCGTGTGTGTGAAAGAGAAAGAGGTGGGCGGGGAGATGGACAGAATTTTAAAAAGGACATACAATTGAGGGTTTTATAATGAAAAGACAGAATCCTTTGGTCTACCTATTTCTCCATCCAGTTATACTTTTCAGAAATAATTACTTTTTTAGACAAAACAATAATTCATTCAGGTTTTTCTGTAAGATCTTTAGAAAAAATACAGCAGCTTTAAATAGAAACATGTGTGTGTGAGTGCTCAGTCACTTCAGTCTGTCCAACTCTCTGTGACCCTACAGATTGTAGCCTGCCAGGCTCCTCTGTCCCTGGAATTCTCCAGGCAAGAATACTAGAGTGGATTGCTATGCTCTCCTCGAGGGATTCCCCCCCACTCAGGGATCAAACCCGATCTCCTGCATTGCAGGCAGATTCTTTACCACTGAGGCACTGGGAAAGCCCCAAATAAAAACAGTTAAAGAACCAAAAAGGTTTGCAAAACCCAAATCCTGTGTATCATCTAGGAGCAATGGGTCACTATTTACTAATTCAGTGTTCACAGAAATTTATAAAACATAACCTCCTCTCATACTTTTCAGTTCCTCACTTCACTCCTGCCTGCCAGTTGGCTTGGCATTTCCAGGCATCAGAATTGCTAGGACTTGGCAGGATAGTCCTCTGTTCAGTTGCTGCCCCATGATGGTATCAAATCCTGGCTTCTCCCACCATGCTTCAGCAGAAATCACTACTTCATCTGCTTTTCTTTTTCTAGTTGTTATTGTTCAGTATCTAAGTCATGTCCAACTCTTTGCAACCCCATGAACTACAGTCTGCCACCCTTCCCTGTCCTTCAATCTTCAATATCTCTAGGAGTTTGCTCAAACTCCATTGAGTCAATGATGCCATCCAACAATTTCATCCTCTGTTGCCCTCTTGTCCTTTTACCCTCCATCTTTTTCAGGATCAGGGTCTTTTCCAGTGAATCAGCTCTTCTCATCAGGTGGCCGAAGTATTGGAGCTTCAGCTTCAGCATAAGGCCTTCCAATGAGTATTCTGTGTTGATTTCCTTTAGGATTGACTAGTTTAATCTCTGGAGAAGGTGATGGCACCCCACTCCAATACTCTTGCCTGGCAAATCCCATGGACAGAGGAGCCTTGTAGGCTGCAGTTCATGGGGTCGCTAAGAGTCGGACATGACTGAGCGACTTCCCTTTTCTTTTCACTTTCATGCATTAGATAAGGAAATGGCAACCCACTCCAGTGTTCTTGCCTGGAAAATCCCAGGGACGGGGGACCCTGGTGGGCTGCCATCTATGGGGTCACACAAAGTCAGACACGACTGAAGTGACAGCAGGGAGGGGAGTTTAATCTCCTTGCTGTCTAAGGGACTCACAAGAGTCTTCACCGGCACCACAATTTGAAAGCATCAATTCTTCAGTGCGAAGCCTTCTTTATCGTCCAGCACTCACATCCATACATGACTACTGGAAAACCATGGCTTTGACTACACGAACATTTGCCAGCAAAGTAATGTCTCTGCTTTTTAATACACTGTTTAGGTTTGTCATAGCTTTTCTTCCAAGGAGGAAGCGTTTTTTAATTTCATGGCTTCAGTCACTGTCCACAGTGATTTTGGAGCCCCCCAAAATAAAGTCAGCCACTGTTTCCACTGTCCCCCTATCTATTTGCCATGAAGTGATGGGACCAGATGCCATGGTCTTAGTTTTTTGAATGTTGAGTTTTAAACCAGCTTTTTCACTCTCTCTCTTTCACCCTCATCAACAGGTTTTTTTATTTCCTCTTTGCTTTCTGCCATTTCAGTAATTTATTTTAAAAAACACTTTTCAGATGGTTTCTGTACCTTTTTCTCATGGTTATTTGTTTATAAATCTATTCAATCCCTTATATTTTATTGGGGTTTTGCAAAATATCCCAATTGACTTTCTTCAGTTATAAATTCCAGAATGTTCTTTCAGAGTTTTGGAAATTATCAGAAGATACTTTAAAGAGCTGTTGTTATAGCTGATAGCATACTTAAACATTTCTTAAACATTTTAGATCTGTAAAGTACAACATGTAACATTTTGTCCAAATTCCAAATTTACAGTTGAGAAAATTAAAGACCTCCTTAGATGTAATCTGCTCTATTCTCCAACTTCCTGCAGCCACATTCAACATCTTTGCAACTAGTGTTGATAGTGGACGCTAGGAAACTCACAGAGCTGGAAACTGGTAATGTAACTTGTCAACAGGTCAAAGGGGTACATGACTCTCAGGTCCTATGAGATATAGAAATGACTTACAATGGATTACATGATGGAGAGAAAGGCAGATGAAGCTATAAAGAAACTGATGCATTGGAATAATGGGAAAGAGAGAGGATCTACATGTTATGATGAGGTCAAAAAAACAGGTTCAATAAACACTGAAGAGAGGGAAAAGAGGAAGTAAGAAATTCTGGTCAGAGAGAGGAAATAGCAGAATTCCCAGCTTCACTGCTTCCTATATTTTATAAGTTGGCATGGAAAGTTGTTAAAATTGTCAAGGAAAATATCAACTTAAAAGTCAAAAGAATGAGTTTTAAAAAAGAAATTGCTCACTTAGCATTGTCATTTAATTCCTACAGGAGAAAATGGGCATATCAATTCTGTTTGCATCTTTTTTTTCTGTCCCTGGAGCGATTATATGGGTTTGAATTAATTATGCTCCCTTTGAAGTCTTAGAAATTTAATATATTACATGTCTACAATTAGTGCTCCACCTCTCATTCAAGATTTCAAAGCTTTAATAAAAATACTGCAGTTATGTGTTGCTGAGTAAATCAACCTGCTGTGATATTGATGGAAAATTGTTATCACAATGTTCCTGTAACTGTCCTTGAAATGAATATGGTGAAACAAGAATGTTCACATGGTTTGATTTAAATATATATTAGGATGATATTTTGAAAAAACTATTTTTTATGTAGGAAAAATGTTACTATGGATGTTATGTAATTTAAACCTTTTCCAGAAAGGATACGTACATCAGAACTTTTGGATCTTACCTTTTAGTTTTCAGGTTTGAGAAGAAAATTCAATTCTTTGAAAATGAGAAGTTCTCTTACTTAAATGGCAATGAATATCATTGTCTATTTGCATTTTTTTCCCAAATTTGCAGAACCCCACTGTTACATAAAATCTGTTTATTCTGCAATAATAAAAGGAAATTATCTTTTATTCCTTAATCACACTTTATGAAATAGTTTTCATTCTGTTTTATTGTATCCCAGATAACTTTGATCATGTCAAACAACAAAAAAGCAAAGTTACTTCTTCAAATATATAAGCAGCTTGCCAGAAATAAGCCTTTATGATGGTTTAGAAAACAAGTTGTCTCAAGGAATATTGAAAGGTTCCTACTCATCAAAGGAGTACCCTGAATATTCAAATTACTATGATAGTTATCTAGTAGCTAGTCAAACAACCCAATTTTTACCAAGAAAAAGAAATTATTTGGAGATATTATGCAATGTCCGTTTTTTAAAGACAAGGCTAATGTAATGATATTAGACAAAGAAACTTGACTATAATTTTTCCCCAAATATATTCCTTGCATGAAAATCTCTATAATAATAGTGTTCATAGATGACTGATATGCATTTTTGAAGTACACTTTTTATTTAATTTTAATAGTACATATAACTATGAAGTACAACTTAACAAATATCCATGCACCCAAATCAAGAAATAACATAACTAGCATTCCCAGAGTCCACTCCTCGGCACCACTTGGTTATAACCTTCTTGAAAGTATAACCATTATATTGACTTAAAATGCAATAAACTAGTTAACAATTTATATTAAACTGTATATGCATAGAAATATACTATGTATGTCTTCTGTCTGTTTTTACTCAACATTATGTTTATAAGGTTAATCCATGTTGAAATAGGTAGGAAAACTTTATTCGTTTTATTGCTCTGAAGTATTTCATTATATGAACATGCCACAGTCTATTTAACTTTTACTGATGATTTTTTTTTCAAGTTTTGCTCATTACAATTAGTTGGTCTATTCATGTTTTCTTTATATGTGTGTATTTTTATTGGGAATGAAATATCTAGCTTAAGAGGTATGCATAAATTATGGCACTTATTAATGCTAGCTGATACAGCCAGTTTTCCAAACATTTACACCAATTTGGACTTCTCCTGGGAGCAGACAGAAGTATTTTAATTTTCTACTTCCTCACCAACACTTGTTATTTTCCTTCTTCTTCATTTTATTTATACTGGTGGATATGTACTAGATTCATATTTTATTTTTAATTTGCCTTTTCCTGATGAATGAGTTATTATATATTTATTGACTTTTTAATATTTTGTTTTATTCACTGTCTATTCAAGTCATTTTATTTTTCCCCCATGATTATTAGGATCTTTATATATATTAGGGGTAAAAGTCCTTTGCCAAATATATTTTAAATCCTTTCTCCTATTGACTGTCTTTCCATTTCTATATACAGTAAATTTTGATGAATAGAACATCTTTTTTTTAATGCATTCCCTTATTAATTTGCTTTCTTTATAGTTAGTGCTTTTTGTCTTTTTTTAAAAGAAAGCTTTCTATTCTAAGATCATGAAAACATTCTCATTTTTTTTCTAGAAATTTTGTTTTATCATTTACATTCAAATCTGAAGTTAACTTCAAATTGTTTTTCATGATAGGTGGTGGAGAAACACTTATTTTCCATATGTTGTCTGTTATTCATTTCAACACAGGATCAATGTACCTGGATGGAAAATAATGTTAGAGTGAATAAAAAGGGAAGTTAATTAGTGTATTTGAAGTATAGGGCCATTATTCCTATACCACATCTTGCATCTATCTTTTTTTCTCTCTTAACATGAAGCATATGACTTAAGTAGATAATAAAAGGCTATATTGATGATTTTATTGCAATAAATATCTTTCTATGATTCTATAATAACAAAAGTTAGTGGTGCTAGTTTCTCTAATAAAAGTTGTAACTCTTTTCATGGGCTCAGTAGGCATGCATCAAGTAGCAGCTAATGGCTGGTCACTCAAAAATACAACTGCTCTATATGGATATGACTTTTACAATGGCATAGAATTCTAAGAGAAGACAAAAATTTAACTGGCGTTAAAAAAAAAAAAAAATCCACCAAACCATCCAACAAAAACTGCTTCATTCCTTACTTAGTCTTTTGTTATGGTTATATTGTTCTCAAATCCGAGTTTTTACTTTAGCTCAGTATTATATTGAACTGAAAGGCAGTTCTGTTACTAGCCAACCCACAGCTTTGGATTTTTATTTTTCAAATGAGAAAATATCAAATTTATTTTACTTCCACTTGACCAAAATCATGCATGACAGATCTTACTTGGGTTAACAAGGCCTGAAAGTGCCTTAGTATTTCCTTTTTTGGCTGGAGTTCTATTTAACTCTCAGAAGTTCTATCTGAAGATGGGAATTAGGTTCCAATGAGTCCGAATTTCCAAATAAGATGGATCCAATTCACCTCTTTCCTGTGACCACTGGGTATTAATCTTGATAGACAGTTTGCTACTGATTCCTCCTAATAATCTGAAGGCCGTTTAACAATTTTGGCAGTCTCTAATTTGCTAGTTTTTATTTTCTATAACTTTTTGATGAGTTCAACATTTTCATTCTATTCTTTTTATTTAAATGAAGTAAAAAAAAAATACCTGAACATAAATGAAAGCTGTACTTATTTGAAATATGAAATCACAATTGCTTCAGCTTTTAAGACAAAGGAATTCACATCCTTCTCTAATTCAGTATTCATTTATTCATTCATTCAGACAATGTGTTGAAAGCTTTTCTTTGTAAAATAATGTGGAAAGCACTGCTAGGAATACAATCATTAAAGATATATGGGTCTAGCCTCCAAGGAACAGACAAATTGATAAGGAAAATGTTGTAAACATAGAACATGCAAAATAGTAAAATCACAAGAAAATAAACAATTAAGTTACTCTTCTCAACCCCAAGAGGGAGTTGAAAATAAAGATAACAAGATTGCTATCTAAAAATTTAATCAAACAAAGTTTGTAGATGGGCTTCCCTGGCGACTCAGACAGTAAAGAATCTGCCTGCAAAGCAGACCTGGGTTCTATGCCTGGGTTGGGAAAATGCCCTGGAGGAGCACATGGAAAGCCACTCTAGTATTCTTGCCTGGAGAATCCCCATGGGCAGAGCAGCCTGGTGGACTACAGTCCATGGGATCACAAAGAGTTGAACACGCCTGAGCAACTATGCACAGTTTGCAGATAATGTATAAAATTATACAGATCTAGAAAAAAATTTTTTTTGTTTTGTTATGCGGTAACTAAGACATCTTCTCTACTTTAAGAAATTTTTGCTGTAACTTATAGTCTTATCAAAGCAAGTTTGAAATGTGAATTGATCCAAGAGTGATTAAATTTATATTGAGTTTTTGCTCCATGAAGTAATGTGGACAAATGAAAACAAAGAGATTAGGTAAAATAGACCTAATGATAAATTTGAGGATCAGAACTTGCCACTGTTTGTTTGTTACTGCTTAGAAAAGAAGATATCAGACCTGTAAGTCAAGGACTTGCCAATATACAAAGGTTTCTCTGTCAATGCCAGGCACAATTTCTTAGGCCTTAACCATGGTCTGAGTGAAATAATTTCAAAATTATGTACCTCTTGTTTCTGTTTCCATTCTCAACATTACACTTTGAAGCTGGGAGAATGGGGAGCCCCTGAATTTAAGCAATAGAAAGATATATTTGCTGCAAATAAGTAAATTAGCAATTTAATTAATATGCCAGTTTCTAGTAAATTCACTTAGTATATAAATGAAAAATACATAAGTACCATTATTTTCCATTTCCATACCAAAATATAGGTTATTGTATTCTGCCCTGCTGTTCTAAGCAGCCATGGCAAATGCATCTTAGTTAGCACTGGAGTCTAAATCTATTTGCCAGCCTGGGTTAATGTGAATCAGTCTCCCAGAACTTAATCAATTCTTTAAATGCTTACTGACAAAAGTCAATGCTTTAGATTTGTAGAGGATCAGATTTTAAGGTGTAGCCACCATGAAGCTTTGTTAAAAAGTAAGCAGATGGCCCTAAACTACAATTCTATTCAGAATTTTTCTCACTGTAATACAGATACATAGAAAGTAAATAAACTGTTTAGGTTGAGAAAATTTAAAAGATTCATTTGAGTTTTAGAGCAAGCTCTATTTTTAATAGAATACACAAAACTGTAGCAGAAGAAGATTCAAATATTAAACCTATATGTGTCTGCCCAACACTAAAATTATGTGAACATATGGGTCCATTAATTTCAAACATGAATTATTTTAAATATGTATATTACTTAATGAGGCAACATTTAAGTCAATTCTTGGAACTCATATTTCTTACTTGGATTTAAAGCAATTTTGTAGAAAGGTATCCTTCCGTGAATGAAGAACAGCATGCATAAAGATACTGAGAAGGAAAATTGCAGGAAGCTGGGTGGGACAGGGGACACATACTAAGGGAAGTAGAATTTTAGGATGTAAAACCTTAATTGTATCAGACTGATAGGTAAAAACTTTGAATGTCAAACACAAAGGAGACTGGCTACAAAGGCATCATGAACATAGAGGTTGAATTCAGTTTTCGCTCCACTATTAAATAGCTGTGTAGCTCTGACCAAGTCACTTAAAATCATTTAGCTTTGTTTTCCTCATCTATAAAATAGAGTAATTCCTGGATCTCAGTTATTTCCAAGGCTATATTTGGTAATGAAAATAGAATGTGTAGAATAATGTTCATACCTAGTAAAAATTTAATAAGTTTTAGTTGTACAGTACTCTAGAACTAGAGTAGAGTAAATAAGAAAATGCAAATGGTGTTAGTAGACTTGGAAATTGATTAGGTATGTGAAATGAGGTTGAGACATAGGAAAAAAGATGGATCCTATGTTTCAAGTCTGAGTTTCAATGATGTTAATGTTATGAAATCAGAAGTATAAGAAAATGAACAGATTTTGAGATAATTAGATACAATTTCAGTCATAAATTTGATGTTATTCTGGAATGTTTAGATTGAGACATGCATGTGACTGGTGAAAATGAAACAAGGGAACCCAACAGTCCCAAGTTGAAAAGCTGTTGTATTTGTCAATGTGATGATCATTGGTGAACTTTGATAAAACATGTTTGTTAAAATTTTGTGAGGAAAAAATAAAGATGTAAGGACATAAAGTGTTGTTAGCAAATAAGCAGAGTAAGGGGCATCTCATTCAAGTCTGGAAGCAGAAAGGAGGACCACATAGTACTGTATCATGGAAAGGAACCTACTTCGAGGAAGACGTTTTCTAAGTATGGAAGCTCATGTGGAAAGAGAGAAGACGATGCAATATATAGAAAAAGAATCAATGCACAATTATTGAAATGAAGTAGGATCAGTTTTATAAATATATTCTATTTGGAAGAGAGGCAGTAAGGAAGGATAAAAATATAGAGAATTTTAAAGGTAACAAGAACGCTCAATTGCATTTGGGTCGAATGCATTTATAGTGGAATCAGTAGATTCTAATTCATTTTTCTATGTGTGCTTAGTAGACTGTATGTGCAGGCAGTGGGGAAAAATGAAGTAAAAGAAAAGGATGGCTGACTCAGGTTGGGGACTAGCTGCAAAGCTACCAAAGTAGGACCAGGCTGTCTGCAGGGATCATAATACAGGTGACATAAGACATGTTGGGAAGGAACTGATTTCCAATAAGAAACCAACCTCCTAATATGAGTTACCAGCTTTATGAGAGAAACATATACTAAAATTTCCTTATAGTTTGTTTGAACTTACATAGTAAGTCTAGACTTTAGTTCCAAAAAAAGTGTGTTAATCACTCTGGAGATTAATACTTCAGAGATCAACAAAAGTGTTTTTACCTAGAAATATTTCAAAAATATCTCAGCATTGGCACTACTGACAAATTGAACCAGATAACTTTGTTTTGGAACGCTGTCCTGTGCAGTGTAATCTGTTCAGCAATATCCCTACTCAGTAGACACCAAACATGGCAGTCAAAAAAAGTGCCAGATAGTAAGAGATTAGTTGGAGATGGCATTCAGTTCAGTTCAGTTCAGTTCAGTGGCTCAGTCGTGTCTGACTCTTTGTGACCCCATGAACCGCAGAACACCAGGCTTCCCTGTCCATCACCAACTCCCGGAATCCACCCAAACCCATGTCCATTGAGTCAGTGATGTCATCGAACTGTTTCATCCTCTGTTGTCCCCTTTGTCTCCTGCCCCAGTCCTTCCCAGCATCAGAGTCCTTTCCAATGAGTCAATTCTTCGCATGAGGTAGCCAAAGTATCGGAGTTTCAGCTTCTGCATCAGTCCTTCCAGTGAAAACCCAGGACTGATCTCCTTTAGGAGGAACTGGTTGGATCTCCAGGTAGTCCAAGGGACTCTCAAGAGTCTTCTCCAACACCAGTTTAAAAGCATCAATTCTTTGGTGCTCAGCTTTCTTTATAGCCCAACTCTCACATCCATACATGACCACAGGAAAAACCACAGCCTTGACTAGACGGACCTTTGTTGACAAAGTAATGTCTCTGCTTTTGAATATGCTATCTAGGTTGGTCATAACTTTCCTTCCAAGGAGTAAGCATCTTTTAATTTCATGGCTGCAATAACCATCTGCCATGATGTTGGAGCCAAAAAAAAATAAAGTCTGACACTGTTTGCACGGTTTCCCCATCTATTTGTCATGAAGTGATGGGACCAGATGCCATGATCTTCGTTTTCTGAATGTTGAACTTTAAGCCAACTTTTTCACTCTCCTCTTTCACTTTCATCAAGAGGCTTTTTAGTTCCTCTTCACTCTCTGCCATAAGGGTGGTATCATCTGCATATCTGAGGTTATTGATATTTCTCCTGGCAATCTTGATTCCAGCTTGTGCTTCCTCCAGCCCAGCATTTATCATCATGTACTCTGCATGTAAGTTAAAGAAGCAGGGCGGCAATATACAGCCTTGACGTACTCCTTTACCTATTTGGAACCAGTCTGTCATTCCATGTCCAGTTCTAACTGTTGCTTCCTGACCTGCATACAGGTTTCTTAAGAGGCAGGTCAGGTGGTCTGGTATTCCCATCTCTTTCAGAATTTTCCACAGTTTATTGTGATCCACACAGTCAAAGGTGATGGAGTGGCAGTATTAAAATCATCCCTGGTTAATATTATTGATCTAGAACTATTCAGTGTTTGAAAAACTAATATCTGTTTTCATGGAAATTTTATTGCTGGCATATGAAACCTGCATTTCACTTTTCCTTTAATAATAGCTAGTCAACATTCACTGGACTCTTTTCAATTGTCTGAGACTATGCTAATCACACTATAGGATGTCTTGTATATTCCTCAAACAATCCAGTGTGATGGGAATAAGAGTTTCTTCATTCTACAGATAAAATAATTAAAGGAATGATGAATTTGCATTTGTCCATCTAAGTAGATTGTTTGCCTTTTAATTTTTGTTAACTTAGTCATCATTTATTACATTTTTACTATTTTCTAACAGTGTTCATACATGACTTCCCTGGTAGGAGAGACGGTAAAGCATCTGCCTACAAAGCGGGTGACTCAGGTTCAATCCTTCGGTGGGGAAGATCCTCCAGAGAAGGAAATGGCAACGCACAACAGTATTCTTGCCTGGAAAATCCCATGGACGGAGGAGCATGGTAGGCTACGGTCCATGGGGTCGCAAAGAGTCGGATAGGACTGAGCAACTTCACTTTCACTTTCAACACTGTCCATAATTAATTATTTTTTGGAGAGAATACAATTGGTTTTCAACTAATACTTATCTTTCTGTTCTTCAACTGCAAGTTTATGTTATAGTCTCTCGACATGGCATCAGATAGCCAAATCAGTATGACCTAATTTTAGTATACAATAAATTTTTAACACAAAATAAATGAAAACACAAAAAGCAATTAATTGTATAAATAAATTGATAAAGCATAACTAATTGGTGACAAGAAATCTCAGTTGATTCTGAATATTGTAAAGTAGTTGCCATTAGCAGTAATTAACATTTATTGAGTTTTTTATGTGCCTAACACATAAGTGTTTTTTACATATCAACACATATAATCTTCATTCCAAATAAAAGAGGTAGATGTAAATGTTTGATTTCAGTTCAGTTGCTCAGTCATGTCCGTCTTTTTGAGACCTCATGAATTGCAGCATGCCAGGCCTCCCTGTCCATCACCAACTCCCGGAGTTCACTCAAACTCATGTCCATTGAGTCGGTGATGCCATCCAGCCATCTCATCCTCTGTTGTCCCCTTCTCCTACTGCCCCAGTCATTCCCAGCATCAGAGTCTTTTCCAATAAGTCAACTCTGCATGAGATGGCCAAAGTATCGGAGTTTCAGCTTCTGTATCAGTCCTTCCAATGAACACCCAGGACTGATCTCCTTTAGAATGCACTGGTTGAATCTCCTTGCAGTCCAAGGGACCCTCAAGAGTCTTCTCCAACACCACAGTTCAAAAGCATCAATTCTTTGGCACTCAGCTTTCTTCACAGTCCAACTCTCACATCCATACATGACCACTGGAAAAACCATAGCCTTGACTAGACCAACCTTTTTTGGCAAAGTAATGTCTCTGCTTTTTAATATGTTATCTAGGTTGATCATAACTTTCCTTCCAAGGAGTAAGTGTCTTTTAATTTCATGGCTGCAATAACCATCTGCCATGATGTTAGAGCCAAAAAAAATAAAGTCTGTTTCCACAGTTTCCCCATCTATTTGCCATGAAGTGATGGGACCAGATACCATGATCTTCGTTTTCTGAATGTTGAACTTTAAGCCAACTTTTTCACTCTCCTCTTTCACTTTCATCAAGAGGCTTTGTAGTTCCTCTTCACTCTCTGCCATAAGGGTGGTGTCATCTGCATATCTGAGGTTACTGAGATTTCTCCCGGCAATCTTGATTTCATCTTATGCTTCTTCCAGCCCAGCATTTCTCATGATGTACTCTCCATAGAAGTTAAATAAGCAGGATGACAATATACAGCCTCGACGTACTCCTTTTCCTATTTGGAACCAGTCTGTCGTTCCATGTCCAGTTCTAACTGTTGCTTCCTGACCTGCATACAGGTTTCTCAAGAGGCAGATCAGGTGGTCTGGTATTCCCATCTCTTTCAGAATTTTCCACAGTTTATTGTGATCCACACAGTCAAAGGCTTTGGCATAGTCAATAAAGCAGAAATAGATGTTTTTCTGGAACTCTCTTGCTTTTTCCATGACCCAGCGGATGTTGACAGTTTGATCTCTGGTTCCTCTGCCTTTTCTAAAACCAGCTTGAACATCTGGAAGTTCACGGTTCACATATTGCTGAAGCCTGCCTTGGAGAATTTTGAGCATTACTTTACTAGCGTATGAGATGAATGTAATTGTGCGGTAGTTTGAGCATTCTTTGGCATTGCCTTTCTTTGGGATTGGAATGAAAACTGAGCTTTTGCAGTCCTGTGGCCACTGCTGAGTTTTCCAAATTTGCTGGCATATTGAGTGCAGCACTTTCACAGCATCATCTTTCAAGATTTGAAAGAGCTCAACTGGAATTCCATCACCTCCACTAGCTTTGTTCATAGTGATGCTTTCTAAGGCCCACTTGACTTCACATTCCAGGATGTCTGACTCTAGGTGAGTGATCACACCATCATGATTATCTTGGTCATGAAGATCTGTTTTGCACAGTTCTGTGTATTCTTGCCACCTCTTCTTAATATCTTCTGCTTCTGTTAGGTCCGTACCATTTCTGTTGTTATCAAGCCCATCTTTGCATGAAATGTTCCCTTGGTATCTCTAATTTTCTTAAAGAGATCTCTAGTCTTTCCCATTCTGTTGTTTTCCTCTATTTCTTTGCATTGTTTGCTGAGGAAGGCTTTCTTCATTTTACAAAAAAGAAAAATGAGCTACAAAGAGATTGTGAAAGTAGCCCAGGTCACACAGCAAGAAAGAGCAAAGCCAAGTCTAGACCATTCTTAAGGGGTGTACTATGTTGTATTACCTCTCCAGGTACACAATACATGTGAAAAAAAAATCATCCTGGCTTTTAGTTTATGACAGAAATATTTGGTATGCCTGTGTGTGTGTGTGTTTTTGTTGTTACTTATATCCAATTCTTTTCCAGCCCCTTAGACTGTAGCCAGCCAGACTCTTCTGTCCATGGGTTTTCCCAGGCAAGAATACTGACATGGGTCCCATTTCCTCTCCAGGGGAATCTTCCCAGCCCAGAGATAAAACCTGCGTCTCCTGCATTGGCAGACAAATTCTTTAGTTCTGAACCACCAAGGAAGCCCAGTTTGTGTGCATAACTGCCAGTAAATGTTTTTTATTTTTTATTTTTTTTCTGTTCTTTTTTTTTATTTTATATATTTTTTTAATTTTAAAATCTTTAATTCTTACATGTGTTCCCGAACATGAACCCCCCTCCCACCTCCCTTCCCATAACATCTCTGTGGGTCATCCCCATGCACCAGCCCCAAGCATGCTGTATCCTGCGTCAGACATAGACTGGCGATTCAATTCTTACATGATAGTATACATGATAGAGTGCCATTCTCCAAAATCATCCCACCCTCTCCCTCTCCCTCTGAGTCCAAAAGTCCATTATACACAGCTGTGTCTTTTTTCCTGTCTTGCATACAGGGTCGTCATCGCCATCTTTCTAAATTCCATATATATGTGTTAGTATACTGTTAAAAAGAGTTTGCACTGGAGTGAGCTCATGGAAAATTACTGGAGGCCATGATGGAAAGCTCAGTGAATGTGATTAGGTCATCTGTGTTTGTAATTGGTGTTTACCAAACTTAGCCTCCTATCCAACCACAGAGATATATCTTCCTTGATTATTACATCTCACAGGAATGGCTCCTAGGACTTTGAGAAAGACATTGTTAGGATTGTAAAACTAGCAAGAGGCTGGAAGAAGATTTGTATCTTAAAGGAAAAGAGAAAGAGTGTATGATTGCAAATGTTCTAAAGTAAATGTTCTAAGAAAAGGGATCTCAAAGGTCTAGATTCAGAAAGAAAACTGTCAAAAGCTTAGTGAAGCTGAGGAGAACATTAGATTGTCTTGGGTCAAACATAGACAGGATATTTGGACTAAATAGATTATGTTTAACTGTTTTCTCATGATTCATATAACATATATTGTTATGTTTATATATTTTAGCAATCATTGAATACATATTCAGCTATATAGTTTAAAGAAATATATTCTCATTGTCATGTGAGGAATTTTTGGAATGAAAGGAGTTGTTAGAGCTCCAGTGGCTCTCAAGATAGTATGTAATTACTGATGTGACAAAACCATTAGATATACTGAATGTGAAGTTTCAGAACTAAAGAGTAATATTGATTCAATCTAAGAGGTTCAGGTAGTCAACCTCATATGGGACTTCAGAAGGAAACAGATGGCAATAATGACTACCCATTGCTAAATTTCCTCAAGCAGGGCTAAAAAAGGGCAGGACCAGAAGGCTGGGAAACGTGGGGTCCAAAAGGCCCATGAACCTGACTATATTTCATAACAAGACATACTTGCCTTTGCTCAGAGTCCTGAAATAAATTTTCAGCAGGATCCAAACACTTTCATGGTGCATCTGACCTGAGTTCACTATAGCTACAAACAAAAGCTTGACAAACTCTCAGTAGAAATGAAATCACAGTTTCAAAACATACAGATTTTGATGAGTATAGCATATACTTTACATCTTTATGATTGTTTTTAGAATTGTAAACCTTAGAGTATTCCTAAATTATCCCAACCTTATCCTATCAAGTTTGCTCTATTTCAAGATAAAATTGGTTTGAAAATAAACTAAGACCATAAAATAAACCCATCGTCCTAGCATTTTGGAAATGTATATACACATTTAAAAATCAGCCTAAGTTTTTGCAAATTGCATCAAATTCAGGGCCACTGATTCCTTGGAGTCTGATTCATTTGATTCCCTGAAAACGAATTGGTTTTCATGAAGCTATTTAAATATATTGAGTTACTATTATCTTCCTAAACCCAAATAAAATTTGAGGAGTATTGAGCCTGGACATATCTCTGCAATTCTCAATAATATTTGCATCTGGAAGTGTTAGATCCCCCTTCTGCAGGGGATCTTCCCGAATCAGGGATGGAACCTGCATCTCCCCCATTGACAGTTGTATTCTTTACCACCAAGCCACCTGAGAAGCCCCAATTAATCCATACCTCATTGTATTTCAAACTGTAACATGTTTCTTGACCCAGCAGCTGGAGGCACATTAGCTGTTGAAAAAGAGTTATTTTCTCTTAATCCTCACCAACTAAACTATTGGAACTCTGGTACTCTCTGAACTGATAGTGCAGGACCCCAAGGGTCTCTCAAAACCTACCATTTCTTTTCACTTTCCACAAGTTTCTGCTATTGAGGTGTTTACTTGATGACCCATTTGCTCCAAATGTAACTTGGAGACATGTTACTGAAGCTTGGCCTTTGTTCCCAGGTGCCAGATTAAATCTCAGAGACAGTTTTGGGTGAAATAGAACTAAAGCTATTTAGCTTTATTGCTTTGCCAGGCAAAGAAGGCCACAGTGGGCTAATGCCCTCAAGACCGTGTGTCCTGTTCATAAAGGGGTAGTGAGGAGTCTCAAAATGTTCAAGGAACAGAGTATGATCAGCTCGATGACATTCTTCTGATTGGTTGGTGGTGACATAATTGGAAGTCAGCATCCTCAACCAGCTGGTTGAGTCTCCAGCTGGTCTAGGGTCTACACCCTTGTGGGCCACATACAGTTAACTTCTTCCACCTGGTACAGGCTTAGGTGTCTGCAAAACAGCTCAAAGGACATGGCTCAGAATACTATCTGTAGTCATTGAGGAAAACTGAAGAGCCTTAACTTGGTTTAATGGCTAAATTATTATTTTGTTTCAGTTGACTGTTTTCCTTTTTTTCTTCATTTCTTCACTTCTCTGATTAAATTTATTCTCATTAAATAAATCAACTTTATTATTATTATTATTACTATTATTAAATTTATTCTTATGAATGTTTTTCTGCAGGTAAAAGGCAGGCAGAGGATATGGATAGGAGTCTCTCCTGAGAAGGCCTCACAGGGTCCTGATCGCTTACAGACTGATGCTACTACTAGGAAAATTTACATATCACTCTCACATCAGGCTGTTGCCAACACCACTGTTCAGGGTCTCCAGGCCACAGCAAAATGCTTCCTGCAGTCCAACAGCAGGATCTCAAAACTAAATCTTACTCCCCTAAGAGCTGAGCTCTCTGTTGAGGTTGGACCATATTCCTTGGAGAATGAGTGGATCTAACTAAGTCATCTAGCAGTGAGTCTCCAAATGTCCAGGTGTCTTTCCTTTTAATTAAGCAGCTTAATCAAGTATCCCACCATGCCAGCCTTTCAGACATAAACAACAGTTGAGATGGCTGAAGCTAAGCCATACTGGGGACCGCAGAACAAAACAATATTGCTCCTTAAAATGTGCATATACTTGGAACACAATAATCACTTCATATTTACTCTGAAAAAGCAGAATTCTGACAACAGGATAAGCAAAAAATAAACATCAACAAAAGGTTGGCCTTTAAATCTCCCTACTGATTAATTTTGTTTTTCTAACTTTGTTTAATGGTCACACATCTTTGTGAATTTTGGATCTTTTAAAATCTTTTACCAGCATTCTCATTATTATTGTTATCCTTTTGACTGTAAGCTTCACGGGGTTAAGGTTCTCTATTTGTTTAACTTTAAATCTCACATCATATGCTAATATATTGCATATAGACCCTCTAACTAAGTGGTAAATTTTTGAGGTGAAATTTTATTTTGGCTTTGAGGGTGTTAGACATCTTCTAACTGATTTAAATAAGGACTAAGTCATATAAACCAAGATGAATCAAACATTTTCCTTCTTATCTATTGCATTCTTTCTCCTTGCAAATGTTTATGTATTTGCCTCATGTTAAATTCAATCTTAAAATCAGTACATTCTGCCTAACCAATAATTTCTTGAAACATAACTGAAAGTAAATATTCGCCTCAGCAAACGACCCATCCCCTCCTTAGAGTGTCTACTCTTTATCGTTTCTCAGTGGATTGCTAGAATTTCCATGAAGAGATTAAATGAAACAATATTCAGTTTAATCAACTTTATTTTTTTTTAGTTGGAGGAGATTAAAATAACTGGTAAAACATGAGCATATTTATGTATTTATTTCCAATATTATTGTTTTAATTATCCATATTGAGAATTAGCCTGGTTTAAAATTAGCAAGAATATAAGATTTCAGATATCCAGTTCTCATCTCTGAATAAGTAATCCTTGTTTAGTTCTCTAGGGGAGGGAAAAACTTTTCTTCCTCTTCTCACCTGAGGCTTCAAACATCAAACTGATAACAGAGATTAACAGCAAATACATAACAAACAAGTTAAAGAAAACAAAAAACAGACTTAGTCACAAACTTCAAGGGAAGAAAAAAAGTATTTTCCTTCTATTCTTGTAGGTTCTCAGCTGGTTGGCTGAGACCCCTATAAGAAAAAAAAAAAAAGAAATTAAGAAAAAAAAAAACCCTAGAAGTTTATTGAAATGTTTATGTGTACATCACATACATACATGGGGATAATTCAGGGATGAGTAACAATAATTGCCTGGAACTTGTGCTTAAATGCTATCTTCACCTGAAACAGAAGAAGGGTATGAGAAAGGCAAGTTATAAGAAGGTAGCAAAAAAAAAAAAAAAGAAGGTAGCCAGAAAAAGTACAGTAAACAAAGGTCAGGTTTGTTTTGCAAATTTCAATTGATACCTTCTCCAGTGATAAGAGGCTCTTGTGATTAAGAGTCATCCCACTCTTGATGATACAGAGATGTGACTCAAGGAGGATTTTAGGATTTATATGCCATCCAACCAAGTGTGGAGAAGAAGCTAGACACAGGAAAAAGGATTAGGGCCTGCTGGGAGGGGAGATAGCAAGTATGGGAATGTATGGTACAGTATAGTACATAAAGAGTGTTCAGTAAGGTTAGCTTTGCAGGTTCAAAGTCAGGGCCTTGTCCATCGATAAGAGCTGTAAAGTGTCATCTTCATATCAGAGAGAGTTGTTCAGTTGCTCAGTTGTGTCCAACTCTTTGCAACCCCATGGACTGCAGCACGCCAGGCCTCCCTGTCCTTCACCATCTCCCAGAGCTTGCTCAAACTCATGTCCATTGAGTCAGTGATGCCATCCAACCATTTCATCCTCTATCATCCCCTTCTCCTCCTGCTTTCAATCTTTCCCAGCATCAGGATCTTTCCTAATGAGTCGGCTCTACACACACATCAGGTGGCCAAAGTATTGGAGCTTCAGCTTCAGCATCAGTCCTGCCAATGAATATTCAGTACTGATTCCCTTTAGGATAGACTGGTTGGATCTCCTTGCAGTCCAAGGGACTCTCAAAAGTCTTCTCCAACACCACAGTTCAAAAGCATCAATTCTTTGGTGCTCAGCTGTCTTTATAGTCCAACTCTCACATCCATTCATGACTACTGGAAATACCATAATTTTGACTATAAAGACCTTTGTTGACAAAGTAATGTCTCTGCTTTTTAATATACTGTTGACATCTTAACAAATAAAAATCTTTCATAAGTGTAAATTTCCTTTAAAAAATATATGCTTTGTTTTTAGTGCTTTTCCTACATCTGCTGTTTCTCAGTTACTTTCAACTCAGAATAATCCTTATGCCAAAGTGGTGTATTTGGGGGTGGCATATTCTGTTCCTCTAGTTTTCTTTCCTCTGTGTGCAACTAGCATTTTAGAGCTGCTATCTTGGAAGGTCAGCTGTTTGTTTGGACAGGGCTTCCCAGCATGGCGTTTTTCAGTATTGTTATATTCAGTATCTGATTCCAGGTGTCTGTTCTTTAATTATTTATGACCACCTCCTTCCAAACTGGACTGTGGGCACCAGAAAACTGACTGGAAACTGATGCCCTACAAAATGGTAAAATATAATTTAAATATCAAGACTAAAGAAAGAATAAATTAGAACAGAATGTTAAATTTTAGAAGATAAATTACCATATCAAAATATAGATCAGGATGTTGCATAATCCCTCCCAGTAAAATGGTTAACTCCTCGAGGTCAGGGAATATTATACATTTCATGTTCCATCAGCATTTGGCACAGCACCTACATGTAATTGATGCTCAATAAATACTGATGGTTCATTTTATTTTATTTATTTGTGAAAAAGCAAAGCAGAAAAAAAAAATTGTGCCTTACATATCATGAAAACAGTTTCTTTTTTATTGATGAGAGCCTGCCAGAATGAGAACCCTGACACAATTGTAAAGAGTTAGGGAACTGACCCGCTCTCAGATTGCTTCACTTCCTGGCCAAGTTTAAACACCTGGAGAAATAAACCACTGAAAAATCTTTGTGGTGTCTGCAGTTAAGCTTGAGTTTAGTCTCACAGCTCTGTGGACACTCATTTCCAAAATTTAATGTGAATCCTTGAGGGGTGAAATTGGCTCAAATGATACTAGCAGAGGAAAGGAACTTCAATTTAACATATATCCACTAATTATGTTATTATTATTCTTAATTGTTTCAAAACATAAAAGATGAAAAGCTAAAACATAATTTTAATTGGCAAAGGAATTTCATACTAGGGAGGCACCACTTGATTAGCAGCTGTGTAGGCAGGGGGAGGGTTGGGGGTATGGAAATTTGGCTGAGAATTCACAAGGAAAAGTGCTCAGTGTGCTTCAAAATAGCTCAATCAGTTCTCAGCGTGCTGTGAAAGCGCTCAACTGGTGCTCAACTTCCCTCATATTTAAATAAGTTGAGAGCTTACTTTTTAAAAGTGCTCAATCGGGAGTGCTCAAGTTGTGGGGCCTATTAGTTGAATGCTAATTAACTTCTTCCCTATGGTTCAGTTCTCTTAAGCAGAGGGACGCTTTTGCTGTTCACATTTCCAGGTTGAACCTGGACTTTGCTGGATACATTGAGAGATCTGCATTTCTTGTGGAGGAGGCAAGCATCCATCCAACCATTTCCATAACTTTCTTTGGCTCAGTTTCATTGTTTCTTCTGCCTCTCTTATGTGTTCACATTACCCTCCTCACTATTTTGGCTTTATTGTCTTGCTTTGAAGTTATTTTGAAAAGACTAAATAGGAGAGCTTGCTATTTTATTTGATCTGATATCTTTTTATTCCTGATGCATAGTTTGGTTTTTCCCAAGGGCCTTTTCTTCCCCCCCACCCCCCCCAGGGCATTTTCAATCATTTTGATATCATTTGCTCCTCAGAAATGGTTTTGAGCATTAAGTTGAATAAATTGTATAGTTCCAAAATGTCCACTTTTAATTTGGTTTACTCATTAGTGTATTATTTTTGAAGTAGGAAAGATGAGTCCCATAACATGTCCCATATAAAATAAACAACTCCATTTCATAATTTGCTTAAAATCAAACTTGAGCTATATATGTTAAGAATCTACTCTGGGGGAAAAAGATACTATATTTCACTAATGCTATAAATTTAGATGAAGATTTAAATGGAATTTTGTTTTCTGTGATGATTTCAAAATCTCATAGGATGATGCATTGATGTGTGAGTGCAGTTTGTAAAACACATTCAAATGATGTCATATATTCCCTTTGCAAGTACTTCATTATGCATTTTCAAAAAAACTTTTGGAGTATATATATTTAGGTGGTAACTGTTACCAAACCCAAACTTGTGTTCACTTTCCCATAGGCAGTAAAAAACCAATCCACTGACATTTTAAGGCAAATAAAATAACTTCAGTTCAGTTAAGTTCAGTCACTCAGTCGTGTCCAACTCTTTGCAACCCCATGAATCGCAGCACGCCAGGCCTCCCTGTCCATCAGCAACTCCCAGAGTTCACTCAGACTCACGTCCATCGAGTCGGTGATGCCATCCAGCCATCTCATCCTTGGTCATCCCCTTCTTCTCCTGCCCCCATTCCCTCCCAGCATCAGAGTCTTTTCCAATGAGTCAACTCTTTGCATGAGGTGGCCAAAGTACTGGAATTTCAGCTTTAGCATCATTCCTTCCAAAGAAATCCCAGGGCTGATCTCCTTCAGAATGGACTGGTTGGATCTCCTTGCAGTCCAAGGGACTCTCAGGAGTTCTCTCCAACACCACAGTTCAAAAGCATCAATTCTTCGGCACTCAGCTTTCTTCACAGTCCAACTCTCACATCCATACATGACCACTGGAAAAACCATAGCCTTGACTAGATGGACCTTAGTCAGCAAAGTAATGTCTCTGCTTTTTCATATGCTATCTAGGTTGGTCATAACTTTTCTTCCAAGGAGTAAGCGTCTTTTAAATTCATGGCTGCAATCACCATCTGCAGTGATTTTGGAGCCCCCAAAATAAAGTCTGCCACTGTTTCCACTGTTTCCCCATCAATTTCCCATGAAGTGATGGGACCGGATGCCATGATCTTCTTTTTCTGAATATTAAGCTTTAAGCCAACTTTTTAACTAGCATCTAATGCAGGGTTAATGCATTAGCCTCCTAACTCATTTCCCAGCCAACCTCGCCACAAGGCAAAAAGTGCCTTCCCATCTATAAATGTCATTGGAAATGTCATGGGTTTTGGTGGAGATATCAAGACTTCTTAGGCTAAAGCCATTGAAAATGTGGGTCATCTAACTCCAGGGTTCTCTAAGAAACCTACTTTAACTGGCTTCAATATTGGGCGACCTGGAGAAAGTAGCTTGGAGAAAGACTCAGTTGGTCAATTGAATACATTGTTACAAAATGTTATTCAATATAAATTTTATGTCAATCATAGCTCAATTAAAAAAGAAAGAAAATATGTTAGCTACTCATATTCCCATATGTATGAAAAGGATATGAATCTGACTGGAAATTAATACATTTGCATCAGGACTTTCTATCCCAGTCAGAAATTTGCTGATGTGATTCTGCATGAGTGGTGGGGTAGTGCCCAGTGTTATAATAACCACTTCCTGAGTCTGCAATGCTAATGGTCTGACCTTGGATGGTGATGAATTCACTAAGGTAATGACTATCACACCTTGAAGCCACTTGAGAAACTTGCTGGATGTCGAAATCACATTTACAGTTTTTCTCTTTGAATTTCTATTGAATGTATGTGATGTTTTCACAGTAATGCCATGCTCAATTTTGTGAGCATAATGAACATTTTTTTTAAACCATTATTACCCTGGTATTCAAAACTATAAAACTAAGGCAATACAATGAAAATCAACTATTGATATTTTTAGTAACCTGGGGTTGCTTATAATGATAATAGCCAATTAGGATTATCTCTTTTATAAAACAAAATGAAGGAATTTGGGTAACAGAGCTTTCTTCACAAATTCTGCCCAGTGGCTATAAGAGGCAGCACCGTGTTATTGCTTTGCTCTAAAATGAAGATAGAAATGTATGCCCTGTTGCCCCTCACTGTTTGGCATATTGGAACTTGTTTATTAAATTACCCTTTACAGAGTTTTACCATGTTTTCTCCCTCTGAAAATGAAAGCTAATTCAGCTTTCTTATCTTTTTGATAGAAAAAAATGATATCTAGAATTGGAGTTTACTATGCAATCATACATTCAAGTGATGTATTTATTTTAATAAACCAAGAAGGTATTTAGGTGTCAATTTTAAACAATTATCTTTTTTGTTTTACTTGACCTAGTTAATGATTTGCAAACAGATATGATTCAACAAAACATTAGTTAAAATGTTTAGTGAAATCTTAAAACAACTGCTCTTAATAGTCCTGAACAATAAGAGGTTCCAAGTTCAGCCTACTGTGAGGTGTGTGGGGCTTGTTTGCAATCAGCTCTGACATTTTCAGAAATTTTCACTACAAAGGAGTTCTATTTTGAAAACACTTATAAGAGAGCAGTTGAATGTGTGTCCTTCATTGAGCACTACTTCTTTTTTGCTGTTGTTTTTATAGTTTTTAATTGTTAGCCAAGATTAAGAAATGCTTGAGATCCATCAAGCTGTGTCATTTGATTGCTCTAGAAGATACATACATATATATGTATACTTTTTAATATTGTATATTCCAAATTAAGATTGTTAACATCTTATTAATATGCAAATCCTTATTATGACAATGCTTTTACTCTACTGTATGAACTACTTTTCAGCTGAAAATTAATAAAGGCTCTCAGTTGGTCCTAAAGTTTTCATCAGTATGAACAGATGTTACAATTGTTTGTTTGGCTGGAGCATTTACTTTGAAAGATACCATCTGAGTTTGAAAATAAACTAAGCCCTAGTTTTGTACAATAGTATCAGGAAAATACTTTTGTTTTGTTTTGAGTTCAGTGGTAGACCAACGGTAGTTATCTGATCATTTTTAGGATGTGATTTTCAGAAAGAAGTCATGCTTGATTTTTTTTTCCTTTCGATGTCCAGTCAACAATAACAATAGCAAAACCTGTGTTAAAGGGGGGTCAAATGACAGTGCATCTATAACACCACTCTTTAAAACTAAGTAGTATGCTAAAATTTTAACCATTTTATCTGTTTTATAAAAAATTGAATCACTGTTCAAACTAATTACAAGTTCTTTTCAGCATCATAATACACTTGTAGGTAGACAGTGTTATCTCCATTTTATAGATGAAGAAGATAAGGTACAAGAAGATAAATAGCCTTGCAAAGGTCATGCTGTATATTATAAGCCAGGCAATCTGCCTCCATATTTTGTGCTTATACCTGCCTTGCTATGCACTGTTAAAAATCCCAGATGTTTTCATTATTTCTGTCTGAATGCTAGCCCCTAGATTTTTATGAGTAAGTCCTTGCCTTGATGGTAAGAAAGTACACTTTCCAACAGTAGTCTTGATATTCTCTGACCAAAAATGTAGTCAAAGTTTCTGAGGGACACACATCCAAAAGGAAAGGAGGAGAAAGAAAGAGGCCAACAGGTTAGCTAAGTCTCACCAGTCCTGAAATGGGATGAAAAGATCATAAGAGCCCACTTATTTCATTTAATCTTGAGGTAAAATTTTTCAGTGGAAAACAATCATTTAAACATCTTAACATATGGAGTAAACACTGATTGCAATAGTCTAGTTTATCTTATGTATAGTAGAATAAATTATTTGAATAGATCATGCATAAAGTTGCATATCATTATAAATGCAACACAAATGGAATTCTAAAGGAGAAAATAGAGAAGAATCTGCCACTGAAGAAAATATACTTGCTTAAAGATAATTGTATTGTTCCATAATCAGCTATCAATAAAATACTAAATGAGTAAGACTTCATTAAATGTGTAAGGTAATTCCATACACAGACCAAGACCTCTGGGAGGTTAAAAAACCAGTGATATCCAGGGTATAGAATACCATATGAATCTTAAAGGCAAAGTAGCTGCTTTTATAACACCAAAAATAGTAAAGCTTTTAAAATGGATAGACAGATAGAAAAATAGATAAAGGATGATATGTCCTCCTCACTTGGATAGTTTATAATCTAAGGCTGCTGATTATGACAAAGAAAAATTAATATAAAAGTATAAATACATGCAGAGAAAATACATATGTAATTGTTTAAAATCTCAGACTACATGCAGTTATTTCAAATTCCGAGTGGTGAGACCTGGCTTATAAATGTTGCTATCACTGCCAGTTGATGTTTGGTAAAGTCATGCTTTACCCTGCTAAAGTTTCCATAGGAAATCAGTATTTTGCAATTTGTTCATCTTAGGCAGGTAGCTATAGCTAAACTCAAGCCTGATTTATTTGCCTCTTGATCTCAGTGAAGAAGGGGGAACAAAAATTAAATGCAAAATAAAATAAACATTCAAATTATTGGAAACAATTTTATACACATTATGATCATTACTATGCAGAATTATGCCTTGCCCTTGAGAGATCTGCATCTTGCATTGAGCAAACTGCCAATTTATATGACTGCTGCTTGAGCTGACATAGATGTACGACAGCCACTTTGTCCTTTAGGCCTAGAAGGAACCATGGAACTGCTCTGTCAGTATCATTCATGCAGTTGACAAATAATGTCAAACCTGTTTAGTGGAACAAGTAAACAGAGTAAAGAGGATTTCGTGATAGAAAGAAATAGTAAATGGTTGCACAGATGAGGCTAGGATAATGTTTGAGATGGCAGTGAGACATGCAATATAAGCTATCTTGCTCTATTTTGTATATTATTTAATAGTTATGAAATGTACTTGAAACAAACGTTTCATCTCTAGGAGACAGAAAATATGGGGTTGTTTTAATTATATCATCTCTACTAGACCACCTGACCTGCCTCTTGAGAAACCTATATGCAGGTCAGGAAGCAACAGTTAGAACTGGACATGGAACAACAGACTGGTTCCAAATAGGAAAAGGAGTACATCAAGGCTGTATATTGTCACCCTGCTTCTTTAACTTATGTGCAGAGTACATCATGAGAAACGCTGGACTGGAAGAAGCACAAGATGGAATCAAGATTGCCAGGAGAAATATCAATAACCTCAGATATGCAGATGACACCACCCTCATGGCAGAAAGTGAAGAGGAACTAAAAAGCTTCTTGATGAAAGTAAAAGAGGAGAGTGAAAAAGTTGGCTTAAAGTTCAACATTCAGAAAACGAAGATCATGGCATCCGGTCCCATCACTTCATGGGAAATAGATGGGGAAACTGTGGAAACAGTGTCAGACTATATTTTTTTGGGCTCCAAAATCACTGCATATGGTGACTGCAGCCATGAAATAAAAGACACTTACTCCTTGGAAGAAAATTTATGACCAACTTAGATAGTATATTCAAAAGCAAAGATATTACTTTGCCAACAAGGGTCCATCTAGTCAAGGCTATAGTTTTTCCAATAGTCATGTATGTATGTAAGAGTTGGACTGTGAAGAAAGCTGAGTGCCAAAGAATTGATGATTTTGAAGTGTGGTGTTGGAGAGGACTCCTGAGAGTCCCTTGGACTGCAAGGAGATCCAACCAGTCCATTCTGAAGGAGATCAGCCCTGGGATTTCTTTGGAAGGAATGATGCTAAAGGTGAAACTCCAGTACTTTGGCCACCTCATGCAAAGAGTTGACTCATTGGAAAAAATTCTGGTGCTGGGAAGGATTGGGGGCAGAAGGGAAAGGGGACGACAGAGGATGAGATGGCTGGATGGCATCACTGCCTTGATGGACGTGAGTCTGAGTGAACTCTGGGAGTTAGTGATGGACAGGGAGGCCTGGCGTGCTGTGATTCGTGGGGTTGCAGAGTCGGACACGACTGAATGTTGACCTTTGAGCCAGCTTTTCTGAATGTTGAGCTTTAAGCCAACTTTTTCTCTCTCCTCTTTCACTTTCATCAAGAGGCTTTTTAGTTCCTCTTCACTTTCTGCCATTAAGGGTGGTGTCATCTGCGTATCTGAGGTTATTGATATTTCTCCTGGCAATCTTGATTCCAGCTTGTGCTTCTTTCAGCCCAGTGTTTCTTATTATGTTCTCTGCATAGAAGTTAAATCAGCAGGGTGACAATATACTGCCTTGAGGTACTCCTTTTCCTATTTGGAACCAGTCTGTTGTTCCATGTCAGGTAAGATGAACTCAAAACTGGAAAAACATTGACAGTGTATTAACAGTCGTGGCCATGAAGACTTGCAAGAAAGGTAACATAGAGGGAAATAAAAGGTATATATCCTTTTTGGAAGAGGCATTTAAGCTCAGGGGAGTCAGGTTACTAATGTAAAAATCACATGCTTAGTAAATGAATGAACACCACATCAAATCATATCTCACCACACACATACATACGTGTTTGTGCATGCACACGCACATACACACACTCACCCCTAATTTGTGCCTGACATCATCCATAGTGTTGAGGATACTATGGTAGTAAAGAAGAGAGAGAAACTTAATCCTTTCATTTATTTTCTAATGTATGATGGCAGATATAAACATAGTAAAAAAATTTTTGATATTAGTAAATGTTGTAATGAAATGAGATAGTGGGGAATTTCTTTCCCAGAAGCTTATTTATTTTTTACCTGGGCTTCCCTGGTGACTCAGACAGTAGAAAAATCTGCCTGCAATGCAAGAGACCCAAGTTCAATCCCTGGATCAGAAAGATCCCCTGGAGAAAGGATTGGAAACCCACTCTAGTGGACAGAGGAGCATGGTGGGGTACAATCATGAGGTCACAAAGAGTTGTACCTAATATGTATCACAGTATCCTATAATGTTCCTCTTTGCTATTAAGAACATTTTCCAAAACCATTTGTTGTTGTTCAGTTGGTAAGTCATGTCCAGCTCTTTGCGACCTCATGGACTGCAGCACGCCAGGTTCCTCTGTCCTCCACAGGCTCCTCGAGTTTGCTCATATTAATGTCTATTGAGTCAGTGATACTATCTAACTGTCTCAGTCTCTACCGCCCCCTTCTTCTTTTGCTTTTTATCTTTCCCAGCATCAGGGCCTTTTTCAATGAGTCAGCTCCTTCGTATTGGGTGGCCAAAGTATTAGAGCTTCAGCTTCAGCATCAGTCCTTCCAATGAATATTCAGGGTTGATTTCCTTTAGGATTGACCAATTTGATCCCCTTATGTGACTGCTAACTCACTTCAGTCATGTCCGATTCTTTGCGATCCTATGGACTGTAGCCTGCCAGTCCCCTCTGTCCATGGGATTCTCCAGGCAAGAATACTGGAGTGGGTTGCCATTCCTTTCTCCAGGAGATCTCCCCAACCCAGGAATTGAACCTGTGTCTCTTATGTCTCCTGCATCAGCAGGTGGGTTCTTGACCACTAGTGCCACCTGACCTCCTTACAGCCCTATAATTTATTGCTCTGTAGTCAGATTTCCTAGACTCTACACACATTTCGTGTGTGACCTTGAGCTTGTCTGAGCCTCAGTTTCCTCACTGGCAAAATAGAGTTATTAGCAATACTTACCAACATCTTGTAATTATAAAAGGAATAAATCATTCAGTTCAGTTCAGCTCAGTCACTCAGTCGTGTCCGACTCTTTGTGACCCCATGAATCGCAGCACGTCAGGCCTCCCTGTCCATCACCAACTCCCAGAGTTCACTCAGATTCACGTCCATTGAGTCAGTGATGCCATCCAGCCATCTCATCCTCAGTCGTCCCCTTCTCCACCTGACCCCAATCCCTCCCAGCATCAGAGTATTTTCCAATGAGTCAACTCTTCGCATGAGGTGGCCAAAGTACTGGAGTTTCAACTTTAGCATCATTCTTTCCAAAGAAATCCCAGGGCTGATCTCCTTCAGAATGGACTGGTTGGATCTCCTTGCAGTCCAAGGGACTGTCAAGAGTCTTCTCCAACACCACACTTCAAAAGCATCAATTCTTCGGCGCTCTGCCTTCTTCACAGTCCAACTCTCACATCCATACATGACCACAGGAAAAACCATAGCCTTGACTGGACAGACCTTAGTCAGCAAAGTAATGTCTGTGCTCTTGAATATACTATCTAGGTTGGTCATAACTTTTCTTCCAAGGATTAAGTCTATGTAAAACAGAAAATAATGTCTGCTACTTAAAAACTTAAATATGCACTATTTTTGTTCTTTTCACTATGTTTGCATAAGGTTATTATTAACCGCAGTTTAAAATACTATTAAGCCATAATAAGCTTTTGTGTTCATGGATTCTTGGTCCAAGTTTCAGTACCTCTAAGAATATCTCAAGTGAACCTATTCGTTGCAACTCAAGGTTCTCTAAATTTGATATGCTTGAACTCTCATGGATAACACTTTTATACATCTTACTCTTATTTGCTTTCCAGTAAACAGTTATTGATACATTATACCCTTTATATTCTATTACTTATGTTCACTACTTTTAATTGAACCACTAATACGTCACATCTCTATATTCCTACATTACAATATGTCCAGCCAAAATGTTTAACCAGTTAATTTCCTAACCTGAAATCTACTCTGACATGTTACTTTCAAATTGATTCATGAATCTTCACATTGGATGCTATTCTATCTACTTTCTTAATTAATTAATTACACATCTACTTACTCAGTTATCTAAGCCAGACAACTGGGAGTTGCTTTCCCTGCACACCTCATGGACTTCCCTGTTCCCCCAGTTATCTTCCTTTCCATCACCATTGCCATTATGCTTCTTAAGATATATGTTAGCCTTCATCTTGTCTTTTAAGCTTATTACTTTAGTTCTAAATTTGCTGGTGTCACATATAGAATATGGTAAAATTTCACAGACCATTTATATAATGGGAAACCAAACATTAGGAGGAAATAGTGTTATGAAAATGGAAGTACATACACTATGTCTGGATCCCTCTTGGGTGACCAAGAATGAGTACAATAATATTCCAAGTAATGGTGTACTGACTGTTAAGGGGAAAATTAAGCAGCAAATCCTTCCTCTGTAATAAGGTTGAACTATGCAGACATAAGCTATGAAACAGAAATTAAGACAAGAAAAATGTCAAGTGGGGGCTTGATGAGCTCTACCATCCCTTAATCTCTATAAGATTCCATGCTGTATTTGATACAGGCATTTGACATTTGCTCAATTTTGTGTAAATGCAATAAAAATGTATCCTCATACATCTCCTCATCCCATATACTACCACTTATCTTCATGTACCTTCTGTCATGGATTCTGAAGCTACCATTACAAATGTAACTGATGAATTACAAAAAAAAACAAAAAAACAAAAAACAAAAAAAACTGGATACAATGAAGATAAATATATAGAATTTTGAATAGCCATGTTAACTTGATGTTACATGTCTTCTCTGAGCCAAATTTTCTAATACTGGAAACAAATTTCAAAATGTTGAAATTTAAGGGTCTCAGTCAATTAACACATTTTATTTAAATAGAGTAAAATCATGGTTTTACTGGGCTTCTGTGATAGTTCAGTTGGTCTAGATTTCCAGAGTAGATAAGATTGTATGGCTAAAATATTAGAAAATGTTAGTGTACTGTTCACTTTTGCACTGAAACCTCTTTCTACTCCTAGTGATTCTAGTATTTCAGTAAGGTCACAGAAAAAAACTGACCTCAAATATAAAATTATATCTGTGTCACATTTTGACAAATTGCTTTAGTCTCTGGAGAACTGTCTGCTTGTTTTATTTACAGAGGTTTTGAACTTCTGCTGGAGAAAATGCATTTAAATTTTCCTACTTTCCACAACTCAGGTTATTTGAAGTAAAGCTTAATTTCATATTCAGATCTTTATATGGATAGGTTTCCCTTATTTCCTGCTATCTTGTAGTTCTATTTATTTTCTATCCTTTTGTTTCCATTGTATTTTTAATTTATTTCAATTAATAGGTATTAAAAAAAACGTCACTCAATCATGTCTGACTCTTATGCAACACCATGGACTCCTCCTGCCAGGCTCCTCTGTCCATGGAATTCTCCAGGCCAGAATACTAGAGTGAGTAGCTGTTGTCTTCTCCAGGGGATCTTCTCAACCCAGGGATCAAACCCAGGTCTCCTGCATTGCAGATGGATTCTTTACCATGAGAGGCACCAGGGAAAGCCATATTAATAGGTATACAAAACTGGTTTTAGATTTAAAGCTATACATATAGTGTTTCTATTTCTTTTTTAATCTTGAGATGAAATTTATGTAAACGAGTTACGTATGAGCACTCATGAACCAAAGATCTTTAGTTTTGTGCTGTAGCTTTAAGGCCTGCTGCAGTGGGTCCGAAATCTTGATATTCCAGCAGTTGATTGAATTCAGATAGTAAGGAAATATGACCAACAAGCAATTTCAAGTCCCTGACGTACTTTCATGAAAAACAAGTTGAAAGCAGTGTTATTGCAGATTTGAAATAGAAAACTAATATACCGAAGATATTCTTAATGGTTTTTGTAAACAAATTATTCCTTTTTTATCTGAAATATATGTGTTTAAATTATTACCCAAGAATCTATATACAATACATAGCACTGTCAAGCTAACACCTGACTGTTTATAAAAAGAATAGTTTTGGCAAAATTTCGTGCAATGGAGATTTAACAGGCTTTCTATTGCATTGGACTGTATCATGAATAGGCTTAGTGTTTATTACAAGTTTCAGGAAGCATTTTTTGAATTTTATGCCTTTAACAAGGAATTTAGACAGTTGGTAAGCAATATTTATGATTCAATATTTAAAGCAAAATACCTACTGCTTCTTTTTTTCAAGTTTCCCTACCTTGGGAGAAACTTAAATTTCTATGAGAGTCATTATAACATGGTCACCACAGGCAGATATGTACCTGTGTAGATCATATTCATTCAAAAAAAATATTCAACTACATCAAAATGCATAAGTAGATTGAAAGACTTATGAGGCTGAAATATGACTGTGTTTGTCAAATGTATATTAAGAACTGCGAAGGATCAATATGCAGGCTGAAAATGTAACGTGAACTATTTCACCAACAAAAGCAGAAAATACAACTATCCTGGGTGAGAGGCAGAGGATTTAATTACAGTAGTGGCAATAGCCATGAAATTAGCATTTGCACTGGTCCTGTGTGTCCCCGGTCTACATAGGGCAATGTGGAAAACTCATACAGCTACTCTACACACCAGAGGTTTGCATCATGGCTGAGGAACCTACGCTTAAGGGCCCCAGTCTTTTATAATAGGCTGTAAGAAGGCATGCCATTGGCCCCAGAGAATGAATTTATCTTTGTTACATCAATAATAAACCAATATGCCCTTTGTTACCTTTATCTTCCAAGACTGTTTGCTAAATAAACATCCTTGCAAAGATAGTTTGAAACAAAAGGACAGTGGGCATCTTGCTCATAAGACATGCAAAAATTCAAGCAAATCCATGGAGAATTGTCTCTGACAATGTGAAATTCAATTTCAACTTTTTCATTCCTATCCAAGGAAAACTGATTCCCTTTAATTTAATTTAAAGTAAGAATAGATATGCATTTGAACTGTACATGAAGTAAATGTATGCTAATATTGGTTGAATCAATCTTGTATACTTTTGTTCCTTATGAGATTGTGTTACATAAAAAAAGTTCTCCTGCTTTAAAAGCATGTTAACATAACTGGTTTAGAACACAAGGAGGAGCTACTTAGATCAATTTATCCCACATTATGACTGCAGATTTTACTCTTAATTGCCACATCTCTCATTAATTATTTCATGAATATACCAGGGTTTGCACAAAAATTAAACATTCTACTGATATTCCCAGACTGAATATGTTCTGTTGATTCAGCTTATGTTACTGTCCTTATAGATGAAGGCAATATGACATGGAATAGAGGATATAAACTGTACATATTAAGTGGAATTGTAAGACTTCTACTATTTTTCATGTAAATCCTAGTTGCTTCTTCAGCCAACTTTGAACTTTTGATAAAGCTGGGTTTCATATATTTACTATTGCATTGCACTTTCAAGTATTATATTTAATTTCTGAGTTTATAACAAAAGCATGTTTATCATTAAATTCTATGATTTCATTTTATGGCTAAGTTTTCATTTTTATAAGACTTGAAGCCAGTATGAAGACTTTTTAAGAGCTAGTATGCCTTCTTTGACTGCTTTGAAAGTTTTCAGAGGGGTATTCTAACATCTGGATACAACTAGTGTTATCTCTGGGAGAACAAAATATACATTTTGCCTTCTTTCTTTTGTTTGCATTGTATATAAGCTTTGCCCTAAATATAGTTAATTTTGTTTGAAATAACTATCTGGAAAGGTTTTTTTTTAAAGGATATTGCACATTTCTGAGTTACTCACTCCAGGAAAACTGAGGAATTTAATATAAACAACTGGGAACAAACATAATAATGCAATACATTTTCTCTAATGTGATATTAGCTTGCATCCAAATAACCAGGTTCAAATAACCTAATAATCTGGGTCTCACCCCAAAATTTCCAATTCAGTGGTACCAGACAATTTTCATTACCTGGAGATGCTCACTGCTGATCCAGGGACCATACTTTGGGAATCCTTGCTCAAAAAAAAAGGAAAAAATGGTGTTCGAATGATGGAAATGAAGTTGATAAAGATGAGGGCAGTAAGAAATGCATAATACTTGTTGTCCTGGTGCTTGGACATCTGCTAAATTCTTTGCATATATAAGGGCTTCTCTAGAGGCTCAACTGGTAAAGAATCCACCTGCAATGCAGGAGACCTGGGTTTGATCCCTCCATTGGGAAGATACCCTGGAGAAGGGAACAGCTACCCACTCCAGTATTCTGGCCTGGAGAATTCCATGGGCTCTATAGTCCATGGGATCTTAAAGAGTTGGACATGGCAAAGAGTGGGACACGACTGAGCGACTGAACTGAACTGAACTGAGCAACTTTCACTTTCACTTTACATATGTAAACTCATTATGTCTTATGATTATTTTTCCTTAGTGAGAAAATTGAAGCTTAAGGAAGTTAAATAAATGGCCCAAGATCACAACATTGAAAAGTGTAGTCTTATGCTAAAGCCTATCTGACTTCACCTCCTTCACAGAGAGTAGAAAAAGTACTCACAGAAGAGAAATAAATTGTCACAATAGGAGGAGAAATAACTACCATCTGTGAAGGCCCATGGCTCTAAAAAGTAGATGTGAGAGAGGCGTCATCACTCAGGAGAGCCAGGTACAACTTGTGGCTTCTGATAAAAGCTGGAGAGAAATTTCCTGTGTGGGAATTAGCACTTGGAATTTCCCTCCTTTAATGAGGCAGAGACCACTCAAGGTCATGAGACACTCACAAGCAACCTGCAATTGACAAGGGGAAAGATAAACACCAAATCAGGTCAAAGCAGGGTTTTTTCATAGTTTTCATATTTATAAATAAATGGATTCTGTTACTTAGAGTAAATACCAATATTTCTTCATCAAAATCCTGGAGACTGAAATGGCATACTCTCTGTGCTTCGTGCCCAATAAAAGTCTGAAATGATGTATTTGCCAGAGTACCCATAAAAGGCACGATTAATCATCTGGTTGCAGTGACAAGGGCAAAGACAGAATATCAGGGGAAAGTGGGAACTTGGTGGATAAGTCTTAAAACCTGAACCATAGGCCAAAACAAAAATGTCAGAGCCTCTCCTACCTTTACGTTTCTTGTTTCTCTTACAGTTATTGTAATAGCTGTTTCCCCTTCCAAGAATGCTCATTTTTCTGATTTCCACATGACTGTCTCCTTCCTGCTATTCAAATCTCAAATATTGCAACCTCAGGGGGATGTATTCCCAAGTGTCCACATCCATACCGCTTATGCACATATGTTTCAGTGTTTATTTTAGTCATTTGTTTGTGAATTAGCTTTCTCTACAACCACTATAATGCTTTGTTTAAAAGGGCATTTCTGCTTTTTTTTCTTTTTTTATACTGCTATACTTTTTGACATATAAACTGTGTCCAGCACACATTAATTTTTTCATAATTGCTAATTCTTTGAATAAAAGAATGAAGGGGAAGAGGAAAGAGAGGAATAAGGAAAGTACAGAAATTGCAGTACTTAAACTCTCAATGGATTAATCACAGAATTTCCATGCCTGAAATCTGTGCTGAGTTCCTAAGCTAGCAGCTCTCCTCACTTTTCCCTTTATGGTCTTCTGTCTGCAGTGATGAGCTAATGTAATGTAGTTATGTGATTATAGTCTCTTTGATTTTTGCCTCCACTCCTTTTCCCTCAACGCTCAAGATAGACAAAGGGGTATACAAATGCATAATAAAGTTGAAAACTGCAAACAAATCCCCAGTTCAAAAATATGATCAATTTTTAATTAGATTGAATCACTTGAAAAATAATTCACTTAGCTCCGGAAGTATTATGAATTATGTAGGAGACACAAGACAAAATATTTTAATTCTACTTTTCCCCTTTGTCAGGAAAACTCCTTAAAAGCCCAACTGCATGTTTATATTCTTGTAATCAATTGCAAACTAATTTTATTCATGAAGTCGTATTTAAACTAATAGTGAAAAAAGTTAACTCAGTTTGGTAATATATTTGGATTTCCATTTGTTATGGAATTTAAATCAAGGGATTTGGAAATAAAGATGGCAATTCAATTCTGATAAAAATTGAGTCAAAGATGAAAACAGCATCCTATAAGCACTAGTGTAAACCCAGTCTTTGCATGTGCTGGGGAGGAAAGGTTTTCCTTCTTCTCTTCTAGATTCTTTGACTGGCCTAATAATTAAATTGACATAAGACAGATTGATAGGATAAAAAAGAATTTAATTTCATACATGTGGGAGCCCCATAAAAACAGGAGACAGGAGGGCAAGTCAGGCAGTTGAGGCTTATACATCATCCTGAACTGAATGGAATGGGGTAGGGATCTTCAAAGAGATAAAGGGTAATTGACAGGATAATAATAACATATATTTGGTAATTAGATGTTTGCCCTGCCATACAGGTAGGTCCTTCTGATAAAGGTTATCTCTGGTGATATCTCTGTCTCTTTGAGTCAGGTTAAAGCAAGGTAAATTTTTCTTCTGCTGGATCTTGATTGCTTCAGCTCAAAATAAGCCAATGTGGCATATTTTGGAGTCACATATTATGCTCCCTTTCGCATGTTGTGGTACTTGAAGATGCTCTGAAGAGTGAAAATTTTGTGTATGTGATCTTCTTAAAACAGAATTTATGTTAAAACTATATGGATTCTTGTGCATAAAGAGTTGTAATGAATCCCAAGATTATTTCTAGATTATTGAGTGTGTGTGTGAGAGAGAGACAGACAGAGAAAACTACCAAGAAAAGAGCCACTACACAAACCTAAGAAATCACATCTTTTAAGAAGTGATTGTAGATTTATAAATATGCTTTAGACTTATTCTATAAATAGAATGTGTTTTGTAAAACTTGCTTAGCTACTTTGACTTTTCATTGATAAGGAGTAAGGATAATACAGAATGTTTCATTTGTGGCTTTTAACTCATTTAGTTACACTGTTAAAATATTTATTGACTATCTACCATATGCTACTCACAATTCTGGATTTTGGGAATGCCGCAAAGCATTTAGTTTTCTAACTATGTAATTTTCTAAACTAAAAGGAAGATTCTTTTTAGTTCTTGGATTCTGGTCCTTGAATGTAGAATGACTGAATATATAATGAGATTGAATAGAATTGTATTCTGTAAAGCAGCGGTCCCCAACCTTTTTGGCACCAGGCACTGGTTTCATGGAAGACAATTTTTCCACGGACAGGGTTGGGGGAAATGGTTTGGGCATGATTCTCATAAGGAACACATGACCTAGGTCCCTCACATGCACAGTTCACAGTAGGATCTGAGCTTCTATGAGAATCTAACGCTGCCCCTAATCTGAGAGGAGGTGGAGCTCAGGTGTAATGTGAGTGATGGGGAGCTGCTATAAATACAGATGAAGCTTCATCTCTTGCTGCCTGATCATTTCCAGCTTTGCAGCCCAGTTCTTAACAGGTACTGTTTCATGGCCCTGGCATTGGGGACCGTGCTGTAAGGGTCTATGCCATATTTCTTCAGCTTAGCATCTTATTAAAATAAAATTTGATGACTTTCAAAAATGCAAAAGAATCAAGTAGATTTTTTTAATATATAATTTTGAAAGCAACCTTAAAGAATAGAGGTATTCTAAAGAATAGACTTATTAGAAAAGTGACTACAGGTTTGCACATTTATATTGAGAACTATTGGTATTATCAGTGTGACAGGAAATGAAGTTTATAGGCTTCATATGGAGTATTGCTAATAACATACTTTTTATTTGCAGGAAAAAGATATAATCTATAAATGAGCTATAGATGTAATGTATTTCATTCTAGAAAAAATGGCTAATGGATGGTTATATAAAGTGTGAAAGAAAGCCTTGCTCTGATACAGGGAATATATATGTCCTGAAAGATCACCTGTGGAGTAATTTATGCTCATCAAATATTTTCTCTTCTACCTACATGATACTTGAAACTTCTATGAGAAAAATTTGTACCCAGATCAAATATAATCTCAGAGCAATCCTTTTAATGTCAGAGTTTTAGAAAAGAAAATGTAATTTCTTTTGCAATTTAATGCTCATGGAAAAACAGAAACAGTGAAACTAGAAGTGCAAGACACAATACTGATCACTTCTTGAGGTGCTCCTGCTAGGACTTGCTAAGACGTGTGGGGAGAGAAGAGAGGACATTAAGAGTGCCAACTTCATGCTGGGGGCCATTAGCTGACTGCTCCAGGCTCTGCTACCCACAGTGGAGCAGAAATGGGGGTGGGTTGGATGCAAGGGAGGAAAGACAAAAGGCAGATTTGTTGTCTTCTCTATAGGATCCTATTTCCATTCTACTCTAGTGCTCTTTTTTTAAACATGTTAAATAAGTTTGTTAACACTTTACTCTTTGTATTCTTTGCAGTCTGAAAAAAAATGCAAGGATGTTTTTATTTGGACATGAAAAATTATTTTAGAAAGCTTTGTGTTTATCATTTTATACTTATAAATTTTAAGTATAGCTTCCAAAAGACAAAGTCCTGGGAGCTGGGTTTCTCTAAAGAGTGATTTTATGAGTTTGCTGCACTACTGAATGCATTTCTAGTACTTATAAAATGTAACATGGTAAGTGCTCAGCACATATGTTATCTGAATGAATAGTAATTATCTTTTGTTTGTGACAAATAGTATGGAAGGATGGAAGCCATTTATGCAGAATATTGTGCAGAGTACAAAATGAGGAATGTAGTTGCTCAAGGCCTAGATACATAACTCATTCTCATACATACCATTTAAAAAATTTTTTATGGGAGTATAGTTGATTTACAATGTTGTGTTAGTTTCACATAAACAGCAAAGTGAATCTGTTATACATATCCATATAGCCACTCTTTTTAGATTCTTTTTGCTTATAGGATGCTGCAGAGTATTGAGTAGAGTTCCCTGTGCTGTACAATAGATCTTTGCTGCTGCTACTGCTGCTAAGTCACTTCAGTCGTGTCTGATTCTGTGTGACCCCATAGACGGCTGCCCACCAGGCTCCCCCGTCCCTGGGATTCTCCAGGCAAGAACACTGGAGTGGGTTGCCATTTCCTTCTCCAACAGTAGATCCTTAATGGTTATCTATTTTATATACAGTAGTATATATATATGTCTCAGTCTTCCAATTTATCCTTCTCCCTCCTTACCCCCAATGACCATAAGTTTATTTTCTGTATCTAATTTTATTTCTGTTTTGTGGATAACTTCAATTTTACCTTTTTTAAAACAAGATTCCATATATAAGTGATATCATATGATACTTGTCTTTCTGTGTCTCACTTCACTCAATGTGACAATCTCTAGGTCCAATCTCTAGGTTGCTGCAAATGGCTTATTTCATTCTTTTTTATAGCTGAGTAATATTCCATTGTGTAATATACCACATCTTTATCCATCCTCTGTTGATGGACATTTAGCTTGGCTCCATGCCCTGGATATTGTAAATAGTGCTGCAATGAACAATGGTGTACAAGTATCGTTTTGAATTATGGTTTTCTCTGGATATATGCCCAGGAGTGAGATTGCTGGCTTATATGGTAACTATCTTTTTAGTTTTTTAAGAAATCTCTGTACTGTTCTCCATAGTGGCTGTACCAGTTCCCGTTCCTTCCAACAGTGTGAGAGAGTTCCCTTTTCTCCACACATTCATCAACATTGATTGCTTGTAGATTTTTTTATAACAGCCATTTTGATTAGTGTGAGGTGATACCTCATTGTACTTTAGATCTTCATTTCTCTGATAATTAGAGGATCGAGCCTCTTTTCATGTGATTTTTAATCATTCATATGCCTTCTTTGGAAAAATGTCTATTTACATCTTCCACCTATTTTTCTGATTGGGTTTTTTTGATATTGAGCTGCATGAGCTGTTTGTGTATTTTGGAGATTAATCCCAAATTGGTTGCTTCATTTTCAAATTGGTTGGTTCCTTCATTTGCAAATTACATACCATGGTTTTAATCCCAGCTCTGATACTTATTAATCATGTGCCTCTAATAAATGAATTAACATCTCTAAGTTTTCTCTATTGCAAAATAGAAATAACACTGCTTACCAACTACACAAATTGCACACATAATAATGTCAATCCCACATTAAGACCGCAATGTATGTCTTATATATCAGTCTCATTTTTTCAGTGATGTAACATACATATAAAGAAAAGGAAAAAAATGAATTGAAAGTGGAAGAGACCTTGTAGGAGAGAAAAATTTCAAAATGCTTTACATAGAATAATCAACTTACAAATCTCATTCTTTATATATTTTATGAATGTAAAGTCTACATGTCTATTATAGGATATTAATATATTTAAAGGTTTACTATACTATTGAAGTATGACTTTAAGTGAAGATTATTTTAAATGCAACAAGACACATTCCTGTGTGGTTAGTGACCTAATGTGAGCCTCAATGGGCTAGTTTCATCTGTCAATATTGTATTTATAAATAAACTTACATATGATGGCTTAAACGTAAGCTCCACAAATGCAGCCAGTTTTGTCTTCTAGGGTGCATCCTAAACATAGTCAGTGTATAATAAAGATTTTTTGACTGAAGCAATAAATGTGGTAGCACTTTATATATATTTAGGTCTTTTGAAATAATTTTGACACTGCTGGTATAAATCAACCTCATGCAATCCCATGATAACAGAATATTCTGTTCCTATATCATTTGCTTGGATGAATAGCACCATCAATTTAAATCTTAGTAAGAAGTAGAGGAAGCAGTTGTTCTTTTCAGTGTTTCGTTGCCTTGGCTGCCAATTCTATACAGACCTGAGGAAATGCAGCTGTTAGCTTGTGGCTCCTCAGCCCCATACCCTGTAAGAGGGTCTTGTGCACACAGAGGAATATATACACAGTACTTATGCAAAGCTTTTGGATCAACAATTCAAAATCTTCATTTCCTTCCATGGATCCATAATAGCCAAAAGAGAACCTAGGATACCAATGAATCTGACGATTGTCTTATAAGTAACAATCTAAATGTTTAACTCAGAGAAGAGCTTTTATAGATGTAATAATATTTGTTAGATATTGATAACCTGTTAAGAGAAATGTCAGTTAGATAATTTGTGCACTGTTACAAAGCAAGGATTATGGATAAGAATTTCCTATGTAATTTTCAACTTAGTTACAGAAACATAATTTTAAGAGCATAAATTTACCAAAATTGAGTAACCTACCTGGTTAGTTAATGTGCTAGTTAATTCTCTGTGTGGAAGCTTTTAGGGAGAGACTGTTGCACATATTCAAATATTGTGGAGTATTTTGAGTGGAGAATTGAAAATGATGACATTGGATTACATTTTTTAAAAAGGGTTGTATCTTGCTATAGTATGAAAAAAAATAACCTATATATACCTATTATTTATTAGTGGAGCTACTCTCCAGGTGGCTCAGTGGTAAAAGAACCTGCCTGCTAACGCAAGAGTTGCAGGAGATGCCAGTTCAGTTCCTGGGTTGGAAAGATCCCCTGGAGGAACTGGCAACCCACTCCAGTATTCTTGCCTAGAGAATCCCATGGACAGAGGAGCCTAGAGGGCTACAGTCAATAGGGATGCAAAGAGTCAGACATGACTGAGCACGCACAAAACAACCACCTATTATTTATTAATGAAGTTGTAAACATTTTCACACCATACTTAAATACACAAAACAGAGATGATAATTATATAATTGATATATCTCTTTAGCTAGGACATATCATAAAAAGTAGGAGTAGTGAAAAGATAGGGAGTGATTCTCTCTAAATTTGCTATTATAAATGCTTCTAGTTGATGTAGTCTCTTTCCTTATAAATACTCACCACCACTACCCCTCACCCTTCTGAAGAATACCACATATAAGCATGGACTTACTCATTTTACTTGACAGGTAGGAAGATCTAAGGAGCCAGATGTCTGGCTGTTCTACCCTTAGAGACCACAGAGATGCAGCTGGTTCCATCTGGCTATTTCTTGGTGTTTGTCCATGACTCTGAAGTTTGTGCTCACCTGCCCTAATTTGCGGAGAAGGCAATGGTACTCTTGCCTGGAAAATCCATGGATGGAGGAGCCTGGTAGGCTGCAGTCCATGGGGTTGCTAAGAGTCGGATACGACTGAGCGACTTCATTTTCACTTTTTACTTTCATGCATTGGAGAAGGAAATGGCAACCCACTCCAGTGTTCTTGCCTGGAGAATCCCAGGGATGGGGAAGCCTGGTGGGCTGCCGTCTATGGCGTCACACAGAGTCAGACACGACTGAAGCGACTTAGCAGCAGCAGCAGCAGCAGCCCTAATTTGGGAAGTTCCTGTAAATGGTGGTCTCTTTGTCTTGAACCTTGGACCTCTGGCTCTCTCAGAAGCTTTGTGTCTTGTTACAAGATTTATAGAAACTTTCAAATCCCTGAATGTTACCCATGGATTATGGCCAGAAGCATTGCCTCAGGCTCATCTTCATTTCTGCCCTCTGAGCTACCATCACTGTACTTGAAGTCTACAAGGTGGACATAGAGCTTTATATAGAGGCTGTGTTAGGTAAAAGACAACCAGGTACACCAAAAGAATATCTTACAGGCTTTAATGGCGAAGTGCTCCCGGGCGGGGCTCCCGGACCCGAACGGGGCAGGTCGAGGAAGTCCGCGCACCAGGGCCGCGTTAGAAGTTTGTTTATATATGCACGCTGCGAGGGATGGCAGGGTTTAGTGGATGGGGGTTTGGATAGGTTGCCGGTTCTTCGCAGCGTCGCGGGCTGATAGGTCTTTCTATGCGGCTGGGGCGGGGCGGCTTTAGTGGCAAAGTGTGCTGTCATTGGTCCCCGGGATCCGGGAGGATCCTTCTGTTACGGACCTTCTCACCGGCAGGAGGGAGAGGAGGGGCGGCCCATCATGGCCCCCGGGGTCTGACCTTATATTCTGACCCTTTCGATAGGATAAGGGGTGCCGTTATCATTTCTGGCTACTTCCCGCTGAACTGGGGCGTCGTTGGGGCTGAGGGTCGTGGCCAGATCCTGGTGACCTTTAGGGGGCCTCAGGGTCTCTGGACAGGAGTTTGGAGTATGCGGCCACCATTAGCATCCATCCAGTAGCCATCTGGGTCAGGTCCCTGACCCTCTGGAGGATGATCTGAAAAACACAAGGTCCTCCATGAGAGCATGGCTGGGCAGGTGGAGCATAACAGTCTCGGTGGACATAAGTGTAGGCTGTGAACCCAGTTCCCCAGCGGCTTCGTACTGTGCAGCCGTGGGGGCAGGGTGTAGGTTGTCCAGCTCGTATTATCATGGCCAGGAGGAATAGTGGCAAGAACATGTTTAGCCATAATACTAGAAGGAAAATGATAAAAGAGAAGAAGTCAACTTGAGATTCCGTAAAAAGGAGGAAGGTCCCCTGTAAGTGTAGATCAAAAATTGCCTGAAAGAAAGAGTCACAGTCGGTGATTGGGGTAGCTAGCCAAAGGTCCTGTAATAGGGCCAAGATAAAGTCCTCAAGGCAGGCTAGGGTGAGAGACATATGGCCAGGTCAGGGTGCCCCAAAGGAATAGCACCCCAGGAGTAGTGAACAGATGATAAGGTAAGGGCCAGTGAAAGTCGGAGTGTGGCCGGCCAGTCCTGGGGGCAGCCGTGACAGCCAGTCCAATGGTGAAGAGTATAGCCAAAGTTGTGACTGGCAACAGCCACAGAGGATGAGGCCAGTCAAGCATTGGACAGGGCATGTCACTCACTGGCAGGAGGCAGGGGTGTCTTAGTAATGGTGAATTGCTGGAGCCGAGAGTCGCTAAGGTCTGACAGGAATTTGGAAGCCAGAAGGTCAGCCAAGCAGTGTGGTGAGAATATAGTTAGGGGTTGATCTCGAATTAGCTTTTTTGTATCTGAGTATAGAGAAGCTGCTGCTGCCAGGGCACGTAGGCAGGGGAACCATCCCTGGGTGGTGGGGTCTAACTGTTTGGAGATAAATGCCACTGGCAGCATTTCAGGGCCCGCAGGCTGTATGAGGGCTCCAAAGGCTATGCCCCCTTTTCATCAGTATACAGGTGATAGGGGAGATTGGGATTGGGCAGGAAGAGTGGGGAAGAGGACAGCAAAGCTGAGCAGAGGTTGTAGAAAGCCTTTTTGACCTCTGTTTCTGAAGAGAGCGGTCCAGTAGGGGTGTCTTTTGCGGCTGTGTAGAGGGGTTTAGCCAGTAAAGCATAGTTGGGGACCCAGTGCTGGAAGAATCCTGTTAACCCCAAAAAGGATAAGATTTGTTTTCCAGTGGAAGGGGGCAGAGGTCTCGGAGAAGGCTGAATCTGTCAGTAGTTAGAGCTTTAGTTGTTGGGGTAATCTTTAGACCTAGGTAAGTTACAGAGGTCTGGGTGAGTTGGGCCTTTTGTTGAGATGCTCAGTATCCTTTAGAGCTAAGGAAGTTAAGAAGAATAGTGGTATGTGTCTGAGAGAGAGCTTGTGAGGGGCTGCAGAGCAGAAGGTCATCCACATACTGTAAGAGGACACTAGGGGCCAGAGGACTTGTAGCCAGATCCCGGGCCAGAGCCTGGCCAAAAAAATGGGGGCTGTGTCTAAACCCTTGGGGAAGGGACTGTCCATGTTAGCTGGGAGGATTGTCGGGTTTCTCGGTCGGTCCGTGTGAAAGCAAAGAGGAACTGACAGTCTGGGTGTAAGGGAATGGTGAAAAAGGCACCTTTGAGGTCTATGACAGTAAAGTGAGTCGTATTGCTAGGGATGTCGAAAGCAAAGTATAAGGATTGGGGACAATTGGATGAGCAGGAATTATGGCCTTGTTTATCAGTCGAAGGTCCTGGACCAGTCCGTAACCACCAGAAGCTTTCCGTACCAGGAGAATGGGGGTATTGCAGGGCGAGGCCGTGGGGACCAGGAGGCCCTGGCCTAAGAGGCGGTCTGTGATTGGCTTAAGACCGCATAGGTGAGTCTGAGAGATGGGGAATTGAGGGCAGCTTGGGAAGTGGGAAGGATTATGTAGTTTGATCAGGATGGGGGTGTGATGGGTTGCTACCAGAGGGATTTCAGTGTCCCAAATGGTAGGGTCGACAAATTGGGGCCTCAGGGGAACAGAGGAAGAGTAGGGGCAAGGTGAGAGCCTGGGAAAGTGGAAGAGGTAAGTGAATGGTGGCCTTAAGTTTAGCTAAAATGTCTTGCCCCAGCAGGGGAGTGGGGCATGAAGGGATTATCAGAAAAGAGTGAGTGAACAAGAAATGGTCAAGTTGACAGGGCTGTGGCCCAGTCTTCAAGGGTCGTGAAGCTGTGCCATCTATACCCACCACCGAGACCTGGGAAGGATGTAAGGTGCCCCCGAAGGAAGTAAGGACCAAATAAGCAGCCCCCGTATCCATCAAGAAATTGATAGACTTACCTGCCACTTGAAGCATTACCCTGGGCTCGGCTAGGGTCATGGGGGTCCCCGAGTCTGGGCGCCATCAATCTTCACCAAAGGAGAGAAGTTCCAAGGTGGGGTGTGGGGAGGAAATGTCCTTTTGGGAGCCCAGACCTTGGCCCAGTAAGGCCGGGGCCTGAGTCGCCTGGCGACAATCACTCGCCCAATGTCCCAGTTGTTTGTAACAAGGGCACGGCCCTCATGACAGCATTTGAAGCAGGCTCCTGGTGGTGGCTTCTGGGAACCCACCTTTTGTCCCGTGGCTGGCCGCAGGACTGCTACCAGTGCCTGGGTGTGTCTCTCAAGGAGGTTAGCCTGGAGTTCGGCTTTTTGTTTAAGCCTTGCCTTGCAGCTGGCTTTGGTGGCATCTTCTCGGGCATTGTAAACCTTAAAGGCCATTTTTACCAGGTCTCGGAGGGGGGTCTGAGGCCCATCCTCAGCCTTGGATAGTTTTTTTCTGATGTCTGAAGCTGATTGGGATATAAAACGGTTGGCTAGGGTAGTAACCCCCACCGGAGAATCTGGGGCAATCCGGGTATAGGTGGTGAAAGCCTCTGTCAGCCTGTTAAGAAAGGCTGCTGGGTTTTCATCGGGAACTATCTTAAGGGAGGTGGTCTCCATTCCCTCTAATAGGCATTCTATCATGTATTGAATGTTGGCCCTCCCTCTTTGTCCCTCTTGATAGTCCCAGTCTGGGTCTACGTCTGGAATAGCAGCCGCTCCGGGTGGCCGGGCTGGGTCTGCCGGGTTGGCTACATGTTTCTGGTCTGCTACCATTCTTGGTGTAGCCCAAATGGCCCTTTTTTTTTCTTCTTCTGAGGTAGTAGTGAACCCCAGGATGACAAATATGTCTTGCCAAGTGAGGACGTAAGATCGAGATAGCTGGGTGAAGTTTTTGATGTAATTGGAAGGGTTGGCTGAGTAGGAGCCTAGCCGCTGTTCGATATGGGCAAGGTCTTGGAGTGAAAAGGGTACGTGGACATGAGTGAGACACTCCAGGCCGGCCACCTGGCGGAGAGGAAACAGGGGAGCTGGCGGCAGATTGGGAGCGGTCTGCGACCTTGTGTGTGAGCTGACTGGTGAGTCAGAAAGGGGGGGCATGGAGGAAGGGGTGGATATTGAGGTGGAGCCATGGGAGCGGCGAGAGGTGTAGTCACAGGAGGGCTGGGCTGTGAGAACAGTGGGGGGGAGGCAATACGGGGGGAAGGGGTGGATGGAGAGACAGAGCCAAGGACGGAGCCATGGGAGTGGCGAGAGGCATAGTCACAGGAGAGCTGGGCTGTGAGAACAGTGCGGGGGGAGACGATAAGGGGGGAAGGGGTGGATGGAGAGACAAAGCCAAGGACGGAGCCAAGGACGGGGCCAAGGGGCAGCGGGAGGCATAGTCACAGGAGAGCTGGATATGGAGGGAGCGGGTGAGGGCGATAGAGGGGGAGTTGGTGTGGGGGAGGTCGGTGAAGCTGGGCATGAAGGGAAGGGTGGATATAGAGGCGGCTTTATCACAGGAGGGCTGGGCTGTGAGGGCGGTGGAGGAGGGGAAGACATGGGAGAAGTTGGCAAGGGCGATAGTTAGAAGAATTTCAGAGGGGGAACAGCGGGTATATAGGGTGGGACGGGAGCGCAACAGCCAGAAAGCCCGTATGTAGGGTACCTCAGACCATTTTCCTGTCTTCTGGCAGTAATTATCTAAGTCATGGAGGATGTCAAAATCGAAAGTTCCGGTTGGTGGCCATTGTGAGCCGTTATCTAAAGAATATTGGGGCCATGCCTCAGAACAAAAGAAGGTTAAGCATTTGGAACGAATTTCTCCGGAGATATGTAGAGTTCTGAGGTTGGCAAGTAAACATTCTAGTGGTGTAGACCAGGGCCGGTCAGGCTTGGAGGGAGCTGCCCCCGTGGCGACTATGAAACGAAGGTCCTGGACCAGTCGTTAGTGGGGCTGGGAGTAGTCTGGTCAGGCGTCCCTGAACGGGCTGTCAACCCAGCGAGGAGAAGGCCACTCAGCCAAGATGGACGTCTCCAAATTGACAGGCGGCGAGGAAGCAAGCCTGGCTTGCGGAGGAGGGGTCCGGACGCGGCCACGATTTACCAGAACCGGGACACCCTAGGGAGTAATCGCCATGGAAGCAAAAACCCCCAGAGCCCGACTGGTGGAACTTACCCTGTATCCTGCCAGACGGTTGAATGGTCCCAGAGGGGTGACGGGGTGACCTGGTCCAGCGCAGGCCAGACCCAAGGGGGCCGCAAATCCCGCTCATCACGAGATGGGCCCTCGCCTCGAGCCCCACATTGGGCACCAAATGTTAGGTAAAAGACAACCAGGTACACCAAAAGAATGTCTTACAGGCCTTAATGGCGAAGCGCTCCCAGGCGGGGTTCCCGGACCCGAATAGGGCAGGTCGAGGAAGTCCTGGCAGCCAGGGCCGCATTAAAAGTTTGTTTATATATGCACGCTGCGAGGGCAGGGTTTAGTGGATGGGGGTTTGGATAGGTTGCCGGTTCGCAGCGTCGCGGGCTGATAGGTCTTTCTATGCGGCTGGGGCGGGGCAGCTTTAGTGGCAAAGTGTGCTGTCATTGGTCCCCGGGATCTGGGAGGCTCCCTCCGTTAGAGACTTCCCCCGCCGGCGGGGGAGAGGAGGGGCGGCTCGTCATGGCAACCGGTGAAGTGTGCTGTCATTGGTCCCTGGGATCCGGGAGGATCCTTCTGTTAGGGACCTTCTCACTGGCGGGAGGGAGAGGAGGGGCGGCCCATCCTGGCCCCCGGGGTCCGACCTTACAGCTTGAATCTGAGGTCTGGTATGCCTGCAAAGAATACCTCAGGAATCTCAGATCCAACATACTAATACAAGTGTTTCTCTTAGCTTTCCCATCCTTTCCTACTTTCATAGCCTCAGGATTCCACCTCAAGAGGAGAAATAAGAAGACATGTAACTTTGATATCACCTCCTACAATGATCTCAGTCTTCTCACCAACAACCAAGTCAGAAATGAAGCATTGCCTTCTTGGTTTTGAATCCTGTGATCAAGTCAGCCAGGTCTTGATCTTAATAAGGTTAACAAAAATTATAGTAAAACAACATCCCCCAAGTATTATAGTTATGATACCCATAAACTAAGGTGAGAACAAAAGATTGGAACAAGTGTGGCATAAACACATTTAACTTCATAATCTGAATCCTATGAAATATATCACTGTTAAAAAAATAAACATCTCACTTCTATATTTTAAATGTGAAAGCTACAATGTCAGTGAAAGCTACGATATTAGTTCTGTAGAAAGAGTAGTTTTCATCTCAAGATGACATTTCAGTCTGATAATCACATTAAATGGACTTCTTTTATGTGCCTCAAGGTACAGTAAAATAAAAATGTGTGTTTGCGTTCTGAAATCTTGACTTAAGTTTGATAAAGTATGCATCAGATTTTAATAGATACGAATCAGCTTCAGTGTAAACAGACTTCATATGGAATGCAAGGTGTTTAATATTTTGGAATACTTAAATTTTACCTGGTAAAATAGAAAGATGAATACTAATTTCTAAGTGTGAAAGGAACAATATTTCATGGAATAGCACAAGTGACTTCACAAAAGCAATTCTCTTTATTTCAGGTTATAGATTCGGAATGAAAATGCATCCAAAATAATAAGATAATTAAGTCCTCACAATTTAATCTTAAAACCTTATGACCATTTTGCAAATGAACTATGTAATTTCATTGTTTGCCAGTTTTAAAGCAGACTTTCACTTTGATATTCTACTTTGTAAACTAGAGTGGGAAAATAAATAGGTCAAAAAAGAGAGAGAAATTGCCTTTAATAATTATTTGGTGATGCTAAACAGAGGTAGTTGTTAGGCCTTGATTCAAAAAGCTGAAGACAAAAAGTTCAAAATTGCCTTTTGAAGAAAAGCATGAGATGAAACAAACGAGGTACAATTTCACTAGAAGTGAAAAAAAGGATAGAATATATATAATTATTCACAGCTTAATTGAACAGGTGGACATATACTGGTTGGCATGTGAGCTCATTATATATTTAAAGTTTGCTAAACTATTTATTGGTGCTTCAGGCTCATCTCTGGAACCAAATGGTGTTCAATACCAGCTATTCATTGTCACCAGCGTAGTAGTAACAGATTAAGAACTCCCTTTTGTGGGTTATTCTGGTAGAAGAAATGCTGCCTCAGAATGACCAATGGTAAAGATCTAATTAGATGTTGACTTATAGTTTAGAAAATATTTTAGGTGTTTCAGAGAAGGAGAAAGAATAATTTATGGCCAGCGAGTAAATGACTCAAGAATGTTGGGTAGTTGTAAAATAAAACTGAAAGTGTAATTGGAAACACGTGATGAAAATTAAAGGAGTAACATGATCAAAGAAACCGGCAGTTGTCCACATTTCTCAACATTTACCTGCTGAAAAACTGCTGGGAATGGCAGTCTCATGTGTAGTCTTTTGACCTCCTCTCTGCCACATAAGAATGCTCCTTGGATCTGAACAGTCACTTACCAATAGCTAAAGAGCCCACACTGCTTGTGTCAAGCCGATTGCCTTGTGTGGGAAGATCTTTCCCTGTTCCAGTCTCACACTGTGTATTGCTTTGTTCTGCTTAAGCACGTGTGTCAGTGGCCTTCAGTCACAACCCCAACTCTCAGAATGTCATACTCCACTGGTTGGAGTCGTCTTGCTGCATCACAAGAGGTGTGCATACAGGCTGCTGGGATTCAGCTGTGGGGACCCACTAGCCATGGGGGATCAACACCCATTACTAGAATTGATCTTGCTCAGTCTCTTCTCTATGTGGGTAAAAGCACTGCTCCATCCAGTGCTTGACTACATTGTGTTTTCCTTGGTGAGTCTGATACCAAGATGCAGTGGGCAGAAGTGGGCTTGTGTTCCTGGTGCGTGGCATACTCATGATCTTTGCTATCCTCCATGTAGTTAGCAGTGGGAACTAGTGCTAGGCATTCTATTCTACAAAAGCCTGTAATGTTCTTGTGTCCTGAATCTGTCCTATTGGACATTTTTATTGGTGATTTTGATGAAGATAAAGAAAGCCTAAATATGAAAGTAGGAGATAGTGCCTGAAATGATTGAATACTAATCAATGTCTAATTTATTAAGATAGATTGGAATTAAAGACTCAAAAAGGACTAGAAGTAAAATTGACAGAAATAAATGTGAAAAGCTGTCCTGTTTCCAGCATGATACACTAGGTAACTGGAGTAATAGTCCTGTTAAAATAGCTAAAAATGGTGTGTAAATTGTTGAAAATATCTTCATAAATGCTTGTATAAGGTGGCAAAACCACCCAGAAAAGCCGGTGGAGTGCTAAAGCTGGCTTTCATTTTGAGGGCATATGTCAAGCCAAGTAAATCTGAACATTGGTTTTTATAGATTTTCAGGCTTCAGAGGATAAAGGAAAAAACCCAGAAACTGCTCTTCCTACTAGAAAAGTTACAGAGCTGAGCTGTTTGCTCACCAATTTTCCTTCTTTCTTTCTTTCTTTTTTTTTTTTTTTTAAGCAAAATGGAGGACAGTATTTCCCCACCTCTACTGAGTTAGGTAGAGGTCATGCTGGTGAGTTCTGGCCAAAGTGATGTGAATAACAGTATCATATTTTCTTTGTAGACTGGGCTGTAACATGGTTCTTCTTTCAACAGACACTGTTTTGATGTGTTCACAATGTCAGTATCCCAGTTTAGAATGTGACTGGATCATTGACTCAATGCCAGGGAAAGAACCACCCGGGAGTACTGTGATTCTCCTCATTACATTCTTCAATATCTCTGATTTTGATGTTCTCAGTTTTATTGTGATGTAATTGTGATTCAGATTCCCTAAGGTTCTTCCAGACCTAAAGTTTTACTATTTGTTTTCTAAACACATTATGAAGAATTTGAAGATAGGAATGTTGTTTTGTTTCAAACTAATGTGTAAACTACCTTGACATCTGGCATAACATAGGCACTTGATATATTTGAAAGAATCAATGAACAAATGATTCCAAAACTACTTTTCCTGGAAAGTGTACTTTATAGAAACTATCCTTTAGTCAAAATTATATTCTCTCAGTGTTGCCATCTTACTAAGGTACACATTTTGAGAAAAAATAAACATTAAACAAATTTACATTCAGAAATAATGACTTGAACCCTACAGGCAGATTGATATTAATTGCCGTGTGATGGAATCACTTACATAAGTTGTTCAAGTATTGAAATTTCTCATAACATTTCATAAATATCTGAAGCTCCAAACCGTCCAATATTCCTACCCTCACAACTTATTGACCGTCTTTTCCTGGGTTTCTACAGGCTCCAAAAACTTTACCATTCTCACTTCTCACTATTTCTCAATATCTATATAGTCTCAATGATGGGCCTAATGATCTCTTAGACTAAACTTGAGTTTGTATATTACAGTCAACTTCTTTTGTCTCTGATTTCCTTTGTTCTATAATTCATTTAAGTCTCTTTATTTGACTTCTTAAAAGTCTCTTAAACCAGATCTCTTTTTTCATTCCCACTGTCATGCATAAGGGGGTCCAGTCATTCTGAATTGAATAAACTTCTCCAAACCCCATTTTCTCATGCCCCTGCATATTCTGTATCTCCTCATAGAGTGCCTTTATCACCCTCAATACTCTTTGTTTTACAGATGCCCCCTACTTATTTTATACTCCATTCATCAGTCACCCTTTTATGGATCTGCTATGACTCCTCCTTTCCCCCTGGAGACAGTCCTATGATACTACATCTGTGTTACTGCACTTAGCGAAATTTTCATTAAGCATTCTGAAAAGACCTAAAATATTCCAGTCTTCAGGCCAGTTTATCAAAAAGTCTTACTGTTAGTTCAGTTCTGTTACTCAGTTGTGTCCAACTGTTTAGGACCACATGGGTGGCAGCATGCCAGACTTTCTTGTTCATCACCAAACCCGGAGCTTGCTAAAACTCAAGTCCTTTGAGTCAATGATGCCATCGAACCATCTCATCTTCTGTCATCCCCTTCTCCTCCTGCCTTCAATCTTTCCCAGCATCAACATCTTTTCCAAAGAGTCAGTTCCTCGTATCAGGTGACCAACGTATTGGAGTTTCAGCTTCAACATCAGTCCATCCAGTGAACACCTAGGACCAATTTTCTTTAGGATGGACTGGTTGGATCTCCTTGGAGTCCAAGGGACTCTCAAGAGTCTTCTCCAACACCACAGTGCAAAAGCGTCAGTTCCTCGGTGCTCAGCTTTCTTTATGGTCCAACTCTCACATCCATACATGACTGCTGGAAAAACCATAGCTTTGACTAGATTAACCTTTGTCAGCAAAGTAATGTCTCTGCTTTTTAACATGCTGTCTAGGTTGCCCAGAGCTTTTCTTCCAAGAAGAAAGTTTCTTTTAAATTCATGACTGCAGTCACCACCTGCAGTAATTTTGGAGAACAAAAACATAAAGTCTGTCACAATTTCCATTGTTTCCCCATCTATTTGCCATGAAGTAATGGGACCAGGTGCCATGATCTTAGTTTTCTGAATGTTGAGTACTAAGCCAACTTTTTCACTCTCCTCTTTCCCTTTTATCAAGAGGCTCTTTAGTTCTTTGCTTTCTGCTATAGGGGTGGTTTTATTCACTGTGCCAAAGCCTTTGACTGTGTGGATCACAATAAACTGTGGAAAATTCTGAAAGAGTTGGGAATACCAGACCACCGAACCTGCCTCTTGAGAAATCTGTATGCAGGTTAGGAAGCAACAGTTACAACTGGACATGGAACAACAGACTGGTTCCAAATAGGAAAAGGAGTACGTCAAGGCTGTATATTGTCACCCTGCTTCTTTAACTTATATGCAGAGTACATCATGAGAAATGCTGGACTGGAAGAAACACAAACTGGAATCAAGATTGCCAGGAGAAATATCAATAACCTCAGATATGCAGATGACACCACCCTTATGGCAGAGAGTGAAGAGGAGCTAAAAAGGCTCTTGATGAAAGTGAAAGTGGAGAGTGAAAAAGTTGGCTTAAAGCTCAACATTCAGAAAATGAAGATCATGGCATCTGGTCCCATCACTTCACGGGAAATAGATGGGGAAACAGTGGAAACAGTGTCAGACTATATTTTTTTGGGCTCCAAAATCACTGCAGATGGTGATTGCAGCCATGAAATTAAAAGATGCTTACTCCTTGGAAGAAAAGTTATGACCAACCTAGATAGCATATTCAAAAGCAGAGAAATTACTTTGCCAACAACAGTCCGTCTAGTCAAGGCTGTGGTTTTTCCAGTATTCATGTATGGATGTGAGAGTTGGACTGTGAAGAAGGCTGAGCACTGAAGAATTGATGCTTTTGAACTGTGGTGTTGGAGAAGACTCTTGAGAGTCCCTTGGACTGCAAGGAGATCCAACCAGTCCATTCTGAAGGAGATCAGCCCTGGGATTTCTTTGGAAGGAATGATGCTGAAGCTGAAACTCCAGTACTTTGGCCACCTCATGCGAAGAGTTGACTCATTGGAAATGACTCTGATGCTGGGAGGGATTGGGGGCAGGAGGAGAAGGGGATGACAGAGGATGAGATGGCTGGATGGCATCACTGACTCGATGGACGTGAGTCTGAGTGAACTCCGGGAGTTGGTGATGGACAGGGAGGCCTGGCGTGCTGTGATTCATGGGATTGCAAAGAGTCGGACATGACTGAGCGACTGAACTGAACTGATAAGGGTGGTGTCTTCAGCGAATCTGAGTTTGTTGATATTTGTCCCAGCAATGTTAATTCCAGCTTGTGCTTCATCCAGCCCAGCATTTCGCCTTATGTACTCTGCATGTAAATTAAAGAAGCAGGGTGACCACATACAGCCTTGACATACTCCTTTTCCAATTTGGAACCAGTCTGTGTTCCATGTTCATTTCTAACTGTTGCTTCTTGACCTGCATAGATTTCTCAGGAGACAGATAAGGTGCTCTGGTATTCCCATCTTTTGAAGAATGTTCACAGTTTATTGTGATCCACACAGTCAAAGGCTTTGGCATGGTCAATAAAGCAAAAGTACACGTTTTTCTGGAACTCTCTTGCTTTTTTGATGGTCCAGTGGATGTTGGCAATTTGATCTCTGGTTCCTCTGCCTTTTCTAAAACCAGCTTGAACATCTGGAAAGTCTCGGTTCACATACTGTTGAAGCCTGGCTTGGAGAATTTGAGCGTTACTTTGCTAGCGAGTGAGATGAATGCAATTGTGCAGTACTTTGAACAGTCTTTGGCTTTCTGTTCTTTGGGATTGGAGTGAAAACTGAGCTTTTCCAGTCCTGTGTCTACCGCTGAGTTTTCCAAATTTGCTGGCATATTGAGTGTAGCACTTTCACAGCATCGTCTTTTAGGATTTGAAGTAGTTCAACTGGAATTCCATCACCTCCACTAGCTTTGTTTGTAGTGATGCTTCCTAAGGCCCACTTAACTTCACATTCCAGGATGTCTGGCTCTAGGTGAATATACCGTCGTTGTTATTGGTCATGAAGATTTTTTTTTTTTTTTGGTATAGTTCTTCTGTGTATTCTTGCCACCTCTTCTTAATATCTTCTGCTTCTGTTAGCTCCATACAATTTCTGTCCTTTATTGAGCTCATCTTTGCATGAAATGTTCCCTTGGTAGCTCTAATTTTCTTGAAGAGACTGCTAGTTTTTCCCATTCTATTGCTTTCCTCTATTTCTTTGCATTGATCACTGAGGAAGGCTTTCTTATCTCTCCTTTCTATTCTTTGGAACTCGACATTGAGATGGGTATATCTTTCCTTTTCTCCTTTGCCTTTTGTTCCTTTTCTACTATAATGATAATGAAACTTAACTGTTTGCTAAGAATTCATTCAGGTATTCATATAGGCCAATAAGGTGATATCGGTATTAGTTTGAATAATGATAGCTAGAAAATACTGGGTATGTGTGTATCAACAATACAGAAGAAAATACTGGATATGTGTGTATCAACAATACAGAAGAAAGCAGTGAGCCTGTTTTGGAAATTTAAGTAGCTTCATGTAGTCAGAGTCTAGGATACAAAGGGGAAAGGCAAAATGTAAGTGTGGAGAAAAACACAGATGCTTCAGCTGAAGTTGCCTGTGAGTAACATTAAAGATGCTGGATTTTGTGTCTGAAAGAGTTAAAACCATTAATATGTTTTGTTAGCAAGGAAGTGGTGAGATCCTATCTGCCTTCTAGAAGTATGAGGCAGCGAGTTGCAGAGTTGGAATATATTGGAGGGGCATGATAACAGGAGCAAAGAAGGATAATCCAGGTCAAGTGGATGGGTCTGTGCACAGAAATCATGGAGACTAGAAAGGAGAAGACGAAGGATTTTAGGAGTTAGTATTGACAAAACATGGCGTTTGATTGGTGTTGAAATTCTGGATTAGATGACTGGATGTAACAGAGCTATTCACTAAAATGGGAAAAACAGAGGAAAATATTTTGACAAGGTTGGGTAGTGCGTGGGTAATTATTCTGATTTCCATCTAATAATTTTGAGAGGCATACAGAGGATGCTAGCGGAGATCTGCAGTAGTTAATTGAATGTATAAACTTTAAACATGGTCTGAATAGATAGATTTGAATCTTGTCAGTCTATCAGTGGTAGTTAAAGCAATACTCTATCTTCGCCTTACTGATTACTAAGGATGGATGAAAGAAAAGAAGTATGGTCATCCTACTTACCTTTGTTTCTATGTCATGATTTTCAGCACAAGTAGCTGGCTAATTGAAGGAAATAACACAGAAAAGATTATCTGATAGGGTTCTTAAGTCATCTTCGGTCATCTGGGTTTCTTAGAATGTGTTCTTTCTGCATTTGGAGCAAATTCAGTTTCAAATGGGAAGCCTCTTGGGGCTGTCAGTACCCCTGCTTATTCAGTCATGGATGTAATACTCCTACCTTGTACTCACTTTGTGACTTGCTGAAGTCCCATATTCCATGAGTACACCAGAATTCCCATGCTCAGGAAGTGCTGTGCTAAGTCACTTTGTTCCTGTCTGACTCCTTATGACCCTGTGGACTGTAGGCCACCAGGCTCCTCTGTCCATGGGATTTTCCAGGCAAGAATACTGGAGTGGGTTGCCATTTCCTCCTTCAGAGGATCTTCCCGACTCAGGGATTGAACCTGTGTCTCATGTCTCCTGCATTGGCACGCAGGTTCTTTACCACTAGCACCATCCGGGAAGCCCCCTGTGCTAAGGGGATATGGCCAATGTCGCATGAGAATAGGGAAACTTGTTTGGATACATACACTACACATGTATGCTTTGCTCAAGCTCATGCTTCATTGTCCCATCAGACATCAAGCATGGGCCTTTTCTGAGTGTGGGGACACAGCAGACTGCATGGTATATATTCAGCTGAAACTGACTTTATATATAATCTGTAATCACATGGCTTTATGCTATAATAGTGCATCAACTTAGAGATCCTTTGGCTGATCAATGTTTATAACTGGGAGAAATGGCAATAATTATAAAGTCATATGTTCAATTATAGTGTGGAAAAAAATGTCACCCCTCTTAATCGTCTTTTCGGTTGTGTTCTTAGTGTTATCTCTGGCCATAAAGAAACATATATATTTATAAAATGGTTACACATCTTTGCCGTTCACCAAGCATTTTCTTTAACATGGCACTGAAGGGAGCCAGTTTTGTTTTGATAATTTTTTTTTTACCTTTGATTCACCTTTTATGAATCATATTCCATATGTGGGATTTTCTACCACTAGAAGGAAAAAATAATTTGTATTTTGTGCAACTCATTATACAGGGGCCAGAGAGAGTTAGAGAATAATGTATGTTTGTGTAGAGAGATGAAGGAGTAAGTGCTCCTTCATGAGAAATTTTATCATTTTAGATTTATCCCTGATATGTGCCTTTTTATACATGGAGCTTTTTGAAATATATGAAGGCTCCAACGGTACGTTATCTAAATCTCTGTTTGCTTCTGTCATTGTGACATAGTAGTTTTGCATTTACTAGGATGCTGAAGAAAGAGAAAGGAGAAAGTTGAATCAATGTATTAGGACCAGGAGCATATGTGGCTTTTATAAATCTTTCAGACTTCCTACTGTACTATCTTGCTGATACCTTGCAGAAAAGATATTTTCATATCGAAGTCATATTTTTATTAATTCTGAATTTCTAGTCACTTGTTAAATAAATATCTATGAATACAGCCATCTACCAGCTCTAGAGTTATAATTTGGCAAAGCAAATGTTTGTCCCTCAATAATCTTTGGTGGAATGTAGAGCCATATTTTTTGTTTAGTTGATAAATCATATCTGAATTTTTTGCGACGGGATGGACTGTAGGCTGCAGGCTCCTCTGTCCATGATATTTCCCAGGCAAGAATACTGGACTAGGTTTCCCTCTCCTTCTCCAGGGCATCTTCCCAACCCCAAGATCGAACCTGTGCCTCCTCCATTGACAGGCAGATTCTTTACTGATAAGCCACCAGGGAAGCCTCAACATAGGGATACATGTAGTTTATTTTATGGAGTGTAAAAATGTCTTACTCCGTGTCTTAGACTAGACATGAATTTGGTAGAAACTGAATGAAGAGATTTAGACACACAGATTTGCCAACCAACAGATGACCTGGAAAGACTATGTGTGAATTTAAATTAAGGAGTGAGGATGAGCAATTTTTAAACTATCAGTACAGTAGTAGTGAATGAGACCACAAAATGTATATCTTTGAAAAAGACATCATTAGGTATTTTCCTTTTTTTATTCTCTAGTGAGACATAAAGACATTCTTTAATATTGCTACTCTTATTTTATATGACTATTTTTTGTAATTAATATAAATATAGATAAGCACACATACATACACACTCACACACATTTTAGTGACTTTCCTGGAAACATCCAATCAAAACAAAAGTGACCACTCCAAATGATAATTGCAGATTTTTTTCATCCTAAGACTTTTCCAATAGAAAAATTTTCTCAGAAATTGGAATACATTTTGCATATTTGTATATATCTAAGATAGTATATTTTCTTGAAAAGCTTTTATTAAATGAATCATGTGTTTTACAAGCAATAGTTTCTTCAAATTTAGGGAATACAATAATAGCTGTGACCTAAAAGTGAATTTACATGACCTAGGCATTGCATGTGATATATTTTTCAGAAATTATCTTGTTTGATTTTCCCATATTTTAAGATAGGATTATTTTTATTACCACTTATGAGAAGCCTGAGACTTGTCCTAAGAATGTCGGAGATAATGGTGCTATGAAGTTGAGCTTACATATCATTCCGGACTTATTTCAAATGTTACATTCAAAAATCACTCTCCTGTTTTGCTTTGGTACAAAGATTGATTGGCTGTTACTCTCTCCTGAAAGGATTGTACTGTATAATTACCTGGCAACAATATTTTAATGATACCACCTGTTTGTGGTCAGCACCCCACACCCCCTACACTGGTGGCTGGGTCCATGAATAAATGAAGTCAGTCTTACAAGCTGTGCTTCATTTTCTGGCATTTGCTTGGTATCCACCTGCACAGAAGGAAAAAATGAAATGGTGGAGAAAATGGATATTTGCACTTGAACTGGTCAAATTACTGAAGAAACTATAAGGCTGTCTCTATAAGGTAATTGACTAGGAGGCTCATCTGGGCTCATAAGGTTTCTTCTTGCCAATGTTTCAAGGAATACTAGATACAGGACTATCGGCAGAACCGATATCCTTCTACTGGTGAGAAAAGTAACACAGGATTATCTTATCACAGTTGATTGTTTTCAAACACATTTGTCATTTTCATTGTATTAAAGGTTGGAGAATCCTGTGGACAGAGGAGTATGGAGGGCTACAGCCCATCAGGTCTCAAAGAGTCAGATACAACTGAAAAGACTTAACACCTCCCCACGCACATGCATACCCTTTCATGTCTAATTCTATCTTTGCTGCTTTTGGAAAGGAATTCAGTATGAACAATTTGCCCTTTCCTCTGCACCTTAATTTATCTTACTCAACAATTTACAGCAGGTAGATCTGGGAAAAGAAAGACGAGTAATACAGAAGAGACTTAGTCACTTTGATACTTGGAGAAGACTAATTACTTTTAACTTAAATTTTTTTTTATTCTAAATACTTAAAAACACTATTTCTTTTGGTCTGCTTTCTGTGCTTTAATGAGCCACCTAGGAATTAAATTCTTAGTGCAGGCATCTTTTATTTGGCATTGTCAGTGCAAATAACTAGGTGCTGCTGATAAAACTGAATTCTGAGTTACAAAAACAAAATGATCTGTGGGGAAAAACTGGATAATTGTACAAAAAAGTAGAATTAGTTATATTATTACTTTATTTTTTTTATTTTTTACTTTATTTTACTTTACAATACTATATTGGTTTTGCCATACATCGTTAACAATAAAGTGATTTAACTAATAGAGTGAATTGTTATAGCCTTTTATTATTAAAATTTTTAAAAATTGTTCAATTTGGTATCTCATTCTCATAGTAATTAGTCATAATTCAGTTGTTATTCCAGTCAGTAATGTGTTTAATCTAAATTATTCACTGTAGGAAGAGAATATAATGAATGTTTTGTAGCTGAGACTTCAGTTCAGTTCAGTCGCTCAGTCATGCCCGACTCTTTGTGACTCCATGAACCGCAGCACGCCAGGCCTCCCTGTCCATCACCAACTCCCAGAGTCTACCCAAACCCACTTCCATTGAGTCGGTGATGCCATCCAACCGTATCATCCTCTGTCGTCCACTTCTCCTCCTACCCTCAATCTTTCCCAGCATCTGGGTCTTTTCAAATGAGTCAGCTCTTCACATCAGGTGGCCAAAGTATTGGAGTTTCAGCTTCAACATCAGTCCTTCCAACGAACACCTAGGACCAATCTCCTTTAGGATGGACTGGTTGGATCTCCTTGCAGTCCAAGGGACTCTCAAGAGTCTTCTCCAACACCACAGTTCAAAAGCATCAATTCTTCGGTGCTCAGCTTTCTTTATCGTCCAACTCTCACATCCATACATGACCACTGGAAAAACTATAGACTTGACTAGATGGACCTTTGTCAGCAAAGTAATGTCTCTGCTTTTTAATATGCTGTCTATGTTAATCATAGCTTTTCTTCCAAGGAGCAAGGTCTTTTAATTTCATGGCTGCAGTCACCATCTGCAGTCATTTTGGAGCCCAAGAAAATAAAGTATGTTACTGTTTCCACTGTTACTCCATCTATTGGCCATGAAGTGATGGGACTGGATGCTATGATCTTAGTTTTCGAATGTTGAGCTTTAAGCCAGCTTTTTCACTCTCCTCTTTCACTTGCCATTACCTCTATAAAATTTCAGCTACAAATATTAATACTATATACAAAAAGTTTCAAAAACCTAAGAAAAGCTACTGAGAAGAAATAATGATATATTAAGTATACTTTCAGCCACTGTTTCCCCATGTATTGGCCATGAATTGATGGGACTGGATGTCATGATCTTAGTTTTCGAATGTTGAGCTTTAAGCCAACTTTTTCAGTCTCCTCTTTCACTTTCATCAAGAGGCTCTTTAGTTCTTCACTTTCTTCCATAAGGGTGGTGTCATCTGCATATCTGAGGTTATCGACATTGCTCCTGGCAATCTTGATTACAGCTTGTGCTTCCTCTAGCCCAGCATTTCTCATGATGTACCCCATATATTAGTTAAATAAACACAATGACAATATACAGCCTTGACGTACTCTTTACCTATTTGCAACCAGTCTGTTCCTTGTCCAGTTCTAACTGTTGCTTCCTGACCTGCATATAGGTTTCTCAAGAGGCAGGTCAGGTGGTCTGGTATTCCCATCTCTTTCAGAATTTTCCACAGTTTATTGTGATCCACACAGTCAAAGGCTTTGGCATAGTCAATAAAACAGAAATAGATGTTTTTCTGGAACTCTCTGCTATTTCAGTGATCCAGCAGATGTTGGCAGTTTGATCTCTGGTTCCTCTGCCTTTTCTAAAACCAGCTTGAACATCTGGAAGTTCACAATTCACATATTGCTGAAGCCTGGCTTGGGAATTTTGAGCCTTACTTTGCTAACGTGTGAGATGAGTGCAATTGTGTGGTAGTCTGAGCATTCTTTGGCATTGCCTTTCTTTGGGATTGGAATGAAAACTGACCTTTTGCAGTCCTGTGGCCACTGCTGAGTTTTCCAAATTTGCTGGCATATTGAGTGCAACACTTTCACAGCATCATCTTTCAGGATTTGGAATAGCTCAACTGGAATTCCATCACCTCCACTAGCTTTGTTCATAGTGATGCTTCCTAAGGCCCACTTGACTTTACATTCCAGAATGTCTGGCTCTAAGTGAGTGATCACACCATCGTGATTATCTGAGTCATGAAGATCTTTTTTGTATAGTTCTTCTGTGTATTCTTGCCACTTCTTTTTAATATCTTCTGCTCCTGTTAGGTCCATACTGTTTCTGTCCTTTATCCAGCCCATCTTTGCATGAAATATTCCCTTGGTAGCTGAGAGTATATATAGGTAATCTTTGTCACACACTGCCAAAGGTAAGCACTGACAGTTAAAATACACATTCTTTTTCCATGTGGGGAAACTATGACCATTCCTATTTGGGTGACATGTAAGGAAGCAAAAAGTATGAGTCATTTTGTTTAATAACTATTAATGAGGTTAAAATCATTGAATATTTAAGGCAAAATTGAGTTTGAAAAATCCCAAGTGAAAAAGACAGAAAGAAATTTCTTTAGGTTATCTTAAATCTTAAAAATAAAATAGCTTGTTTACTTTAAAAGACAAAAGCAAAATACCTGACTCTACTGTAATTTTGTTAGTGTTCCCTTTCCCATCCTGAATCCAATTTTTCTAAATGATGATAATGCTAGAAAATTGTGTTGTGAGGGAAATTAGTGTTTTTTGACTTTCAACTCCCCTTTTACCCCTGCATTGTATTAAGGTATACCCTACCTCCTCTATAGGAATCCACCAGTCAGTCAGTCAGTCAGTTCAGTCACTCAGTTGTGTCCAGCTGTTTGTGACCCCGTGGACAGCCAGGCTTCCCTGTCCATCACCAACTCCTGGACTTGCTCAAACTCATGTCCATCGAGTTAGTGATGCCATCCAACCATCTCATCCTCTGTCATCCCCTTCTCCTCCTGCCTTCCATCTTTCCCAGTATCAGGGTCTTTTCCAATGAGTCAGTTCTTCACATCAGCTGACCAAAGTATTAGAACTTCAGCTTTAACATCAGTCCTTCCAATGATAGTCAGGACTGATTTCCTTTCAGATTGACTGGTTTGATTTCCTTGCAGTCCAGGGGACTCTTGAGAGTCTTCTCTAACACCACAGTTCGAAAGAATTAATTCCTTGGCACTCAGCTTTCTTTATGGTCCAACTCTCACATTTATACATGACTACTAAAAAAAACCATAGTTTGACTAGATGGAGCTTTGTTGGCAAAGTAATGTCTCTGCTTTTCAATATGCTGTCTATGTTGGTCATAGCTTTTCTTCCAAGGAGAAAGCGTCTTTTAATTTCATGGCTGCAGTCACCATCTGCAGTGAGTTTTGAGCCCAAGAATATAATAAAGTCTCTCACTGTTTCCATTGTTTCTCCATCTATTGGCCATGAAGTAATGGGATCAGATGTCATGATCTTAGTTTTTTTGAATGTTGAGTTTTAAGCTAGCTTTTTTACTCTCCTCTTTCACTTTCATCAAAAGGCTCTTTAGTTCTTCGCTTTCTGCTGTAAGGGTAGTGTCATCTGCATATAGAGGTTGTTGATATTTCTCCTGGCAATCTTGATTCCAGCTTGTGCTTCATCCAGTCCAGCGTTTCACATGATGTACTCTGCATGTAAGTTAAATAAGCAGGGTGACAATATACAGCCTTGGTGTACTCCTTTTCCCTTTTGGAACCAGTAAGTTATTCCATGTCTGGTTCTAACTGTTGGTTCTTGACCTGCATGCACATTTCTCAGGACGCAGGTAAGGTGGTCTGGTATTCCCATCTCTTGAAGAATTTTCCATAATATGTTGTGATCCACATAGTCAAAGGACTTGGCATAGTCAATAAAGCAGAAGTAGATTTTTTGGGGGACTCTCTTTCTTTTTCTATAATCCAATGGATGTTGGCAGTTTGATCTCTGGTTCCTTGCCTTTTCTAAATCCATCTTGAACATCTGGAAGTTCTCAGTTCATGTACTCTCATTAAAGTTACCCTTTAGGGTGACTCCATTTAATTGTCTCTGATTAGGGTATTTATTAACCCTATTTAATGGAATAAAATAATGTGAGCTTATCCTTGATCCTGTAGGGATGTCTTCTCTGATAGAAGCTGTTGTTAATAAACTGTGAGCTGATAAGTGAATATACATTAGTGTGGACTGTGGATCAGATATCAGCCTCACCTGGAAACTAGCAGAAGATGCATGTCTTTGGGCTCCGACTTGATTTATTGAGCTGTGAACAAGATTCCCAGGTGATATCTATACATATTAATGTTTGAGAAATACTACTGGGCTCCTCCAAAATAGTAACACTGCTAAAAGGCCAAGAAGAAAAGCCCCCAATTTTAAAAAACTATCTCAGTCTAAACAAAGGATTCATGTGCTAGCAGGATCAGGCTCCATAGCAGGACAGTCCACAGGGGAAATGTTCTGTGGCAGGTAAGGCTAATGGCTATTTGGGGAACTGCAGCACTAGCATATGGAATAGTTATCAGTTTTTTTAAGTCTTAACAAAAATTTCTCCTTATTTTAATGGAGAAAGTTCACATGGCAAGGCAAAAGTTTTAAAAAAAAGTAGTACCATCATTTTGCTCTTGAGAGAGGGAGGGTAGGAAGCAGTGAGTGAGAAGTTTTTAAAAGCACAGCAGAACTTCTGACCTCTTAGAAATCATGTAATATCGGTATGACTTGTCTTTAACTTCCATGGTTAGAGCAGAAACCTAATGTTTCAACCTTTAATCATTTCTTTGACTTTTGCTGAATTTCTTCACATCTTTCATCATTATTGGAGTTTGGAAATGAGCATAGCTCGCTGCTTTCTTAGCAAAGAAATTTGCCCTTTGGAAGAAATTTGAGTTCCCGATTACTGAATTATGTCTTATTTTTATGATAGCTGTCCTAAATTATTGTTAAATAATTTGCTACACATGGGAATTTATTTGTTTACTAACTTACCAGGTGATTAGGACTCTAGATCCTTGGACTATACACCATGAAAGACTGAAAACTAATCACTAGATTCATTCCCAAGCTCTGGGAGGAGTAAAAAACAAAACAAAAAAATGTGTAAGTCATTTGTTTCTTAATATTACTGAAACTTTGCTTTCTGTCTCCAGTGCAAGTTTACCTTATAGATTTTATTTTTAAAGCTATAATAACAAATTCCTCCTTTATGCAGTGTTAGCAGGATAAATTATACTTATTGAGACTGAAAAATGTTTGTCAATTAAGCAATTTCTTCCTTCAAGTTTTTCTCATTTATACCTGTAGTTATTTGTAATTCTTTTCAATTATTTTTTAAAATCTCTCTTAAGTTTAGTTTTTAAGACATTTCAGTTTTTATTTTGCTTATCACCACAGTTTAACCAACTTCTAATGTATTTTGGTGGAGTGATCTTCCTAGCACTTCTAGGGAAGATTTACAATACATTGTTTTCTCTGCAACAGGCCTGTTGGTATTGTTCGCATAGTCAAAATGTTAGCACCCACATGATAGAAAACAACTTATTTCAGGCAAACCCTCCTTATTTTTTTGTCAATTTTAAAAATTTGACCTCTAAATAAAACAGAATTAAAAAAAGATATTAGGCAGACTGATGAAGGAACAAGTTTATCAGAACTGTAAAGTGACCATTTTACCATATATAAATATGGATTATAAAGTCAGTATTTACTGAAATTTTATTTATTTACATGTGTTTCTTTTGGAAGTTTTAGTTAACTAAATCAGGAACAACTTTAGATCTTTTCCCTTTGTGACACAGGAACTCCTTTAAAATAAGAACCATGCCAGCTTACCAAGCAGTAGTTTCTTCAACATATTGAAATTTAAATAAGGTAGGACATATTCAGTTCAGTTCAGTTCAGTTCAGTCACTCAGTTGTGTCCGACTCTTTACAACCCCATGAATCGCAGCATGCCAGGCCTCCCTGTCCATCACCAACCCCCGGAGTTCACTCAGACTCATGTCCATCGAGTCACTGATGCCATCCAGCCATCTCATCCTCGGTCGTCCCCTTCTCCTCCTGCCCCCAATCCCTCCCAGCATCAAAGTCTTTTCCAATGAGTCAACTCTTCGCATGAGGTGGCCAAAGTACTGGAGTTTCAGCTTTAGCATCATTTAGAAGAACAGAAATTCTGTACTTCTACTTATGAACTTTCTGCTTGTTTTCTTTAAATGGTTGTGTAGGTTTATATATTCCTTTTAAGTTATTTTTGTGGTCAGTAGAAATATTGCCTGTAGACACAGAAACCCATAGTTTATCATTATGCATCTGGATTAATGAATTTATTTTATGGGCGCATCCTCAATCTTGTATCATTTTGTCTGTGACATATAAACCTTGCCTGTAGAATTTCTTAAAATGTTCTCACATTTAGCACTCACTGTCTGGAAAAGAATACACTAGAAAGAATGATAACTTTACCTATTATTTGGAATAAATAATAATTTGAAGGACATATGAGGATTTCCATCTTCATCATGGTCAGATTTAAAAAAAAAAAAAAAACTGAAGGATCATCTAAGAGGCAATATGAGACAGCTCAAGACATAATATTGAATGCCAGCAAAGATTAAATGGATAGAAAAGAAAAGGGCTAGGATTCATTCACACTGGCCCACACAGGGGTAAAAAGCTGCCCATTGCCTTCTCTAGAACACAAGACTTTTAGCAACTCTTTGCAAGCTGGTGCTTCCTGTTTTATGAATTCATTTTAGTATCATCTCGAAGTATTCTTTCTCTTTCATCAAAATGTCAGATTTTTGGAAAATACATACTCATGACTTCTTTGTTACAAACACATATTTTAGGATTAGTATTAGCATTTCTCAATCAAGATGTATAATCTAAATTTGTATGCAGGATATGTGTGAATGTATAGGCTCAACAGTGTGACTGCATTTTCTCTGTTAATTATTTTACATGTATTCATCTACAAATACGCTGGAAGTATATAGACCCAAATATCAATAGTGGTTGTCTCAAGGTAGTAGGATTATGAATGGCTTTTTTATTTTACTCTTTTACTTTACTTTAAAAAGTATTTAATAAACAAAAATTCAATATATGTTATTTTGAAAAAGAGAAATAGAAGCAATAAAAAAAATATTTCTTAGGGCTTTGTTTTCAATGAGAGGAGCTATCCATTCAATTGTTGGCCAAAAGAAGTAAAACCATATGACATTTTAATTGCCTGAAAGAATTGCTAACTTCACTAGCAGTAGCTATTTATTCCTCTAGAGTAGCTCTGGAAAATATATTTGGGGAGAAAGAATAAACTACGACTAAATAGCTCAGATATTTCCAAATGTGCCTTTAACATGTCTGGTACTGGAAATAAACTAAGAATTGAGTTTGAGGTGACCAGTAAGGATGCTCAAAGTGAACGATGCAGATTTATAGATTGAAGTGGCCCTTCCAAGGTTATCAGCAGTAAAGAACTCTGCCTGCAATGTGGGAGACATGTGTTCAATCCCTAGGTTGGGAAGATTCCCCTAGAGAAGGAAATGGCAACCAACTCCAGTGTTCTTGCCTGGGAAACCTCATGGGACAGAGGATCCTGGTGGGCTACTCCATGGGGTCACAAGGGTCGGACATGACTTGGTGACTAAATCACCACCACTATAGATTGATGTAGATGTTATGCTATGGAATCCGGATCTCTCCTCATGTAATATTCTCTCTACTACTTCTCATCACACTTTGGTTTACCATTGCTTAGTTATTTGTATTCGCCTGTAGACTATACATTTGTCAGGCAGGAATTTGGATTTGTTTAGTGTATCTGACATATAGTAGGGGCTCTGTATATTCTGACTAAATGAGAGGTGAATGAGAGATGAAAACCAAGCTCAGAACAAGGAGGGAAATTTAGAAAAGAAGATAAATGGAAAAAATTAGACAATATGGATGGCTAAACAGGAATTATAATGAGGAGCATAAATAGGTTTTACAGGCATGAGTTTTGGACAGAGATAACCCTGATATGATTCTACTCCCCATGAGAGAGAAGATCAAATCCAATCAGTAAGTTTGTTAAGAATTGCAGCACTAGATAGTGGCATGAGAAAAGTCTCTAAGCTTTATAATAAGACAAATTAAACTCATAATATAACAAGGCTTACTCTTGGCAGTAATTTTTTTTTAATATAGCTGAGATAATCATAAAATATACAGTTTTTTTAAGAGCAAAATTAGGACCTTTAAAAATTTGTGCTCTGATTTTGCCCACCCTAAATTAGTCTAGAAATAAGGTTAGAGAGAAGTCAAATTTTATTATACTCTATGTTGACTTTAATAATGTCAAAAGGACTGTAGGGGAAAAAAGAAAATATTGGTTATCCTTGATTGAGGACTCTAGCTTTGGGAGGAAAGTGATGAAAAACTGCTTTATTTTTCCCATTGAGTTTTCAGTGTTAAAGAAAACACTTAGAAAAGGAAGAGTGACTTTTGTTTCCATTGTCAGAACACAAGGACTTATATCGCAGTTGGAAGAGATAATGTAGCTTTGACTGCTGTTCTCTAATTCACATGCTGCTGCTGCTGCTGCTGCTAAGTCGCTTCAGTCATGTCCTGCTCTGTGCGACCCCATAGACAGTAGCCCACCAGGCTCCCCCATCCCTGGGATTCTCCAGGCAAGAACACCGGAGTGGGTTGCCATTTCCTTCTCCAATGCATGAAAGTGAGAAGTGAAAGTAAAGTCACTCAGTCGTGTCCGACTAATAGCGACCCCATGGATTGCAGCCCACCAGCCTCCTCCATCCATGGGATTTTCCAGGCAAGAGTACTGGAGTGGGGTGCCAATGAGCCTCTGATATTGATGTGTTCAGGAAAGTAACATATATAGAAAGTAGATATAGACCTTTTTTCTAGAGAGGCAAAAATGACATGAGCTGAGAATATGGGTAGCATTACTTCACACACCATTGTTCATATCTTTGCTTAGCAAAGACCCTGAAAAAGTGTTTTGTTTTTTTTCTTTAATTTCTCTGAAGGCTCTTTCTTCATCTGGAAGATAGAGATAATAACTTCCTCACATAATTGTTGGAATGACTAAATGAGGCATTTCCTAGAAAAGGGCTTCACACTGTGCCTGATACATAGCCAGTACAGTGAAATAAAAGGTTCTCTGTTTTTCCTACTTTTGTATTATTACCTAGGAGGATATTGATCATGCAGATCTGCATTAACTAAGTCTTTGGGCCCCACAACTTACTACAGTCAGAAGAAGCAGAGAGGAAAAAGAGAGGGTCACATCTTAGTAAGTTGAGGTCTTCTCCTAAAAATCCTCACTGCAAAGAGATGATAAGGCCAGGAGCATAGGAAGAAGTACTGAATATGTAGTCAATGACAGGCTTTTTAAGTAAAGGACCTCTAAGGCTATAAAATGAATCTGAAACTAAGGGAAGAAGAGTTCTTAGAATCTTCTTCATCATTTACCTCTCCCCACTTTTCTTTGGAGTATCTTGCAGCAGTGAAACTGGGGAAAGTACGTGATGAAGAAAGAACTGTTAATGACAGAGAAAGAGAACTGGGAAACTTTGCCTATTAAATGATTCCAAAGAAGCTTGTCTATGAGCACAGCCCCAGTGGAGAAGGCATGAAGCAGATTATTTTAATTTTGTGCAAAGTCCCTCTCTCTTGGTGTCTGCTCTGTCCTGTCAGAGCTGTGCCTTATTAGCAATTGGTAGCAGCCTGATACAGTGAATATTCTACAATTAAAATTGCTCTCTTTAATTAACAGTATTGTAGCCCAGAGGCATTTGTGAAAACTTGGACGATTGATGGATGCTCCAAACCACCTATTAGATCCACAAAAAGGAAGCAGAACCTTAAACACTTAAATTTGGAGGAATGTCATTTGCTTTTACTCAACAAATATTGCATTGATGTCTATACTGTTACAATACTAAAAGTGGAGGACACTAGCAAAATAGAGGTGCTTTTATGGCCACATGGTAAAACCTATGGCATAAACAATTACAAGTAGGACAATATGCAGTATAGTGATAATTGTATCTTTTAGATGAAAGGAGGAAATGAAAAGTGAGTATGATGCATACAGGCTGATGCCTTCCTGATTGTCCAGATTGAAGGAGACAGAATTGGAGCTTTAAACACTAACCTAGATAAATAAAAATAAACAAAAATTATAGTGGAGTATAATATGCTACCTAAACATTTTGATGTCAACCTGCAGTATTTCTTCTTAATTTTCTTGTCATTTATTTTTATTGAGGTATAGTTGATGTACAACATTATACAGAGTTTCAGATGTACAACATAGTGCCTCACTTTGTAAGGTTATACTCAGTTTGTAAAGGTTATACTTCATTTATAGTTATTGTAAAATATTGGCTATATTCCCTCTGTTATACTATATATTCTTGTAGCTTATTTATTTTATACATAGTACTTTGTACCACTTAATCACCTACCTCTATCTTCCCCTAACCCTTACCTCTCCACACTGGTAATCACCAATTTGTTTTCTGTCAGTTCAGTTCAGTCGCTCAGTCATGTCTGACTCTTTGCGACCCCATGAACAGCAGCAGGCCAGGCCTCCCTGTCCATCACCAACTCCTGGAGTCCACCCAAACCCATGTCCATTGAATTGGTGATGCCATCCAACCATCTCATCCTCTGTCATCCCCTTCTCCTTCTGCCCTCAATCTTTCCCAGCATCAGGGTCTTTGCCAAAGAGTCAGCTCTTCGCATCAGATGGCCAGAGTATTAGAGTTTCAGCTTCAACATCAGTCCTTCCAATCAACACCCAGCACTGATCTCCTTTAGAATGGACTGGTTGGATCTCCTTGCAGTCCAAGGGACTCTCAAGAGTCTTCCTCAACACTGCGGTTCAAAAACATCAGTACTTTGCCACTCAGCTTTCTTTATAGTCCAACTCTCACATCGATACATGACGACTGAAAAAACCATAGCTTTGTCTAAACAGACTGTTGTTGACAAAGTAATGTCTCTGCTTTTTAATATTCTGTCTAGGTTGGTCATAACTTTCCTTCCAAGGAGTAAGCGTCTTTTAATTTCATGACTGTGGTCACCATCTGCCGTGATTTTGAAGCCCCCCAAAATAAAGTCAGCCACTGTTCCCTCTGTTTCCCCATCTGTTTGCCTTGAAGTGATGAAACTGGATGCCATGATCTTAGTTTTCTGAATGTTGTGCTTTAAGCCAACTTTTTCAGTCTCTTTCACTTTCATCAAGAGGCTCTTTAGTTCTTCTTCATTTTCTGCCATAAGGGTGGTGTCATCTGCATATCTGAGGTTATTGATATTTTTCCCAGCAATCTTGATTCCAGCTTGTGCTTCTTCCAGCCCAGCATTTCTCATGATGTACTCTGCATAGAAGTTAAATAAGCAGGGTGACAATATACAGCCTTAATGTACTCCTTTTCATTTGAGTCCAATTCTTTTTTGCTATATACCTTGTGTGTTTTAATTTTTAGATTCCACATATTAGTGATAACATACATTATTTCTCTGATTTATTTCAGTAAGCATAATACCCTCCAAGTTCATCCATGTCGTTGCAAAGCAAGAGTTCATTCTTTTCTATGGCTGAGTAGTGTCCCATTGTATGTATGTGTGCGTGTTTGTGTGTGTGTGTGTGTGTGTGTGTGTGTGTGTGTACATGCATCTTCTTTATCCATTCACCTATTGATGGACATTTAGGCTGTTTCCATATTTGGCTACAATAAATAATGAATGCTGCTTTGAACATTGTTGTACATACTTATTTTCAAATCAGTGTTTTTGTTTTCTTCAGGTATATACCCAGGAGTGGACTAGGTGGATCATATGGTAGTTCTATTTTTAGTTATTTGAGGACCAACCATACTGTTTTCTACAGGCTGCACCAATTTACGCTCCCACCAACAAGACACAGGGTTTGCTTTCCTCCACACCCTCGCCAACCTCTGAAATGCTCTCAGCATGATGCCCTAGCTAAGGATTCTGTAACTTTAGTATATATAACCCTGTATCTGCACAGCATGGCAATCTGTAAGGAACATAACTGTCTGGAGTATAAAAATAAGGTATTTCAGAGCTTACACACTCACTGCTGTGGGAGCCTTTCCTTAGAGACCTTATCTATTCTAACCAGAGGTGCTTGTCTGACATGGGAAGCAAAGACCTGGGGAGCGGCCCTTGATGTCTGGTTCTCTCTCTCTGCCTGGTCTCAGGCTTTTCACTCCCTGTATCCTTAAAATTGTATCTGTTTACCACTGAGTAGTGTCTCTGATTCATGTGAGTCTGATTTGACAATTCAAACCACTTTGTTAACTCATTGGGTGCTAGATAATTTCGTTCCACTAATCAGATGTTCTTTTATGAGACTTGAATCTGAAATTCAAATAAATTGAGAGAGGGGAAGAGCTTTAATACTATCCATTTACCACTGCAACTAATTTGACCAGTGTGTGTGTATACATGTGCATGGTAGGAGCATGAGTCATGGATACATTTCATAAGAGGCACAAAAATAAAAGCAAGAAGAGAAAATATTAATAATCTTCAAAAGGGAACATAAAGTTTGCCTGGATTCTAACTTTAAGTGTCTGAAACACGGCCAACAATTATTGTTTTTCATTACTTTTAAAGAAATTCTATGACTTACTGGAATTGCTTCAGTGATAAAGATGGATACTTTAGAGGCACTTGATTCCTCTTTTGATGGATGTAATTGTTAAATGGTTATATTGATAGAGGCTTCCCTGGTGGCTCAGTGGTAAAAGAATCTGCCTGCAATGCAGGAGACCCGGGTTCAATCCCTGGGTCGGGAAGATCCCCTGGAGAAGGAAATGGCAACCCATTCCAGTATTCTTGCCTGGAGAATTCCATGGTCAGAGGAGCGTGGCAGGCTACAGTCCATGGGCTTGCAGAGAGTCAGACACAGCTGAGCGGCTAACACATGTATACTGATATAGATCAGTCTCCAAACAGATTCCTTTCATTGCCCTATTCCGTGGCACTAATTTTTATTTTGAATTTAAAGTGTTTGAAGACAGCCATCAAATCCATCTAAGTCTGCTGATATCTTGGTTTTTGGTGTTTTAAGTTTTTAAATCACTCTCATGACATTATTTAATAAATTCATTTTCCACCTTGAGTGCTCTTCTCTGAATATATTTAACTTAGTGTTCCTCTTTGAAAATAGATCCAGGTTTTCTGTGAAACCACCACCAACAACAAGAGTAAATGCAAAGGAGGGGTGTGGAATAAACAAAAGAGAGATGGAGGATAAGTCTATAGATTATAACAGATTTTTAGAAATCTAACACAGAGTAGAGCATGTAGCTTCTTTGGATACTGATTCAAACAAATGAACTATAACAGTTATGTGTGTGATGAGTTATCTGAAAATTTGAATCTTTACTCAAAATTTGATGATTTGAAGGAATTATTATTTCTAGATATGACTTTTGTATTGGGATTATTTTTAGAAGCCCTAATATTTAAGAAGTGTTTCTTGAAAAATTTATGAATGAAATGATATGATTTCTGAGCCTTGTTTCTAAGTAATTCACAGTGGTGAGTGCATGAGTATATTCGCATGATCAAGACTGCCTTGAGTAGGTATTTGATGAAGTTGAGTGATGGTATATGGTGGCTGATGGAATATTCAGTCAGCCTTTGTAAATATTTTAAATTCGCCATAAAAAAGCATTATTCAAAAGTTTCATAATTAAGTTTAGTTTCATAGAAGTTTGTTTCAGTTGATTTTTATCACTGTTAGCTACGCCTGACTTCAAGAAATCATCCCACAAATATGTGTATGTGCATGTACTTAGCCAGATAGAAGAGTGAACAGACAGATAAGCAAAATATGATCACTACCAGCAGAATGCACTCCTGATAGTGAATCACAGAATTCAAGCTAGTTTATTTATGTAAATAGTGAATAACAAATATTTCTTTTAAATATTAATCTTAAATACAGGCAATTACAGTGACTATTTTAACTACTTCTTTGCCATTTGAATAGAAAAATAGATTCTTCATCTTAAACTCTGGATCTCACAGGTTAAGTGGAGGCTAGTAGGAGAGAAATATACGACTGAATATACTTATCTTTAAAGAAGTCAGATTTTATGTGCATGTTTGTATAAATATGGTCACCATGGTTATTTCTTAGGTCAACAAATTTTATTGGATAAATGTGCTCTGTTGCACCCTGTGAAAGCTGCTTCACTTGGACTCTGAGTAAAAGGACGCTGGGGGCTTCTCTCGTGATTCAAGGGTAAAGAATTCACCTGCAGTGCAGGGGACGCAGGGGATGCGGATTCAATCCCTGGGTAGGGAAGATTCCCTGGAGTAGGAAATGGCTACCCACTCCAGTATTCTTGCCTGAAGAATCGCATGGACAGAGGAGCCTGGCGGGCTACAGTCCATGGGGTCACAACTGAGCACTGAGTGCAGAAGGACATGGATGATAACAACTAAGAAAATAAAAGACCCATATTATTTCATTTATGTTTTTGGTTCTAGGTCAGTTTTCAATCTATAAAAAACAGAGTATCACATATATTTCTGAAAATGCCAAGAGTATCATTCAGTGGCCTCAAGGGCTACTTTCGGAAAAACACATGAATTTAAAAATGTGTATTGTATTCATTCTTTCAAGTTATATTGTTTTCCAGAATCATTTTCTTTTTTAAAAGGAAAAATACATACACTTACACACACACACCATAAAATGTGTCGTTGTGCCTGCAAAAAAAGAAGTAGTAAATGATTTATTGTCTTTTTGAGCACAATAACAAGAAATATGTCTTTATTATAATTGTATTCCCAGTTGAAATATGTCAGTTATTTTGAAAACTATTACTAATACTACCAGTATTCCTCTGAAATGCATGTAAAGATAGCTATGTAGAATTTAACAGACAAATGGGGCTCATAGATATGATATTCAGTTTTACCAAGATTTTATTTTAGTGTCCTGATTCCTAAGTTTTTTATTTATATAACAAATTAACTTCAATGTATGCAGTATTCAATTGCTTTATATTTTCTCAGAAATAATCAAATATAGACAAGTGCTAATGTAGGGATATTGTAGACAACAACACTAAAAATATAATGTTCAGTTCATTTCAGTCACTCAGTCGTATCTGACTCCTTGCGACCCCATGGGTTGTAGCCCACCTTCTTCAGGTGATAAAATTTTTTAGTGGATTTTTAAATCACTGATTTTTGTTATAATTTATGCCTAAAGACAATATTTTATCAGTATGTGTATATTGTCTGTATAAAGAGAAAACCACTCTTAAAGCATTTTTTATATCACTGAAGTAGAGAAGTTATTTTTCAGTGGTTAGAAATAGTCAGTATAAGGTTTAAGTTGATAAAGCCTCTTTCACGGTAAAAGGTCCATGTACCCATTTGTATCTAATAGTTTACTGTTGCTTGAGCTTCTCAGACATTTTCAAAGAAAAACGGGTTCTGTTACTTGGCATCTACAGGCAAATTTCAGTTAAATATAATCACAGGGATCAAGAAAACAATCCAGGCTGTTCCTGATTTATCTATAACAATTTTCACTGAAGGACTCAAATGACTTTAAATGTTTTTGTAAGTGCATAATATCTTACCATATTTAAAAGTCTGTGTTATAAGTTAAACATGAAAAAGAAAGCAATGACTTTCTATTACTTTATTTTAAATGGCACATATACTCCTGCAAGCCCGTTTTACTTCTCAGCATTTTTCAACTACTTTTAAATAGTATATATTACAAGTTCCTGTTTTTTTAACGTTTAGAGTTTTTAACATGCATTGTCTAATTTAATCCTCATTGCAACCTTGACATAGTGTTTTATTTATTTGCAATATGTGGTTTAAAGGAAAGAAAACTTCACATGGCCTGCTTATTATTATCATGAGTCATGGAATCTAATTATAAGAAAGTCTGTCAGATCACTGGTCATTTGGCATTCCTCTGGATTTGTATTTACATCATAGCTGTGCATCTGTCTTTCTTCTTTCTATTGGCAGTTTCTTTTTTTAGTTTTGTGTTTTGAAGGCACTTATTCTGACCCAAGGGCTCCCTTAGTGGCTCAGATGGTAAAGAATGTGCCTGCAATGCATATTCTTATTGGCCCAGATTTGATCCCTGGGTTGGGAAGATCCCTTGGGGAAGAAAATGGTTACCTAATCCACTGTTCTTGCCTGGAGAATTCAATGGACAGAGGAGCCTGGAGATTTATAGTCCGTGGAGTCACAAAGAGTCGAACATGACTGAGCAACTAACACTTTCACTGCTTTTATTCTGACCCAAGCTCTATGTGTCAAACTCTAGTGTCAACCAAGATCAGTTCCTGTGTCATAAATCCAGTTCACAGGAAAAAGAATATGATTGACTCAGCTTTGGGCAATTATTTTCAGCTCACATTCCTCCTCTGAATTACTTACATGTTCAGTTGCATATTGCTTACCTCTACTTTGAAGTCTTTGATTCAAAGTCATGTTTGATTTATCTCTGTTCTTGACATGACTTTCTGATGGCCATGTCTAACATCTCCATATCCAGTCCAATAACAATTCCATGTAGCTTTACTTCCCAACAACATATAGAATGTGATGGCTGATCAGTCTTTCAGTCATTATCATCTAAGTCAAACTGCCATTTTTGCTTGCCTGGATTATCCATATCTCTGTATCTATTCATGTACCCTACAGCCTATTCTCTGAATAGAAAACAGAATCATCTTTTACAATTTTAAGTCAGATCATGTCATTTCTCTGGTCAGGTTTCCTATCTCACTTCTATTAAAATTGAGATTATTTGCAATGTTCTACGAAGTTCTGTATTATCTATAGCCCACCTATTACCTTTCTAATCATATAACCTTTATTCTTTATCTTGTTTACTTGGTTCCAACCACACTAACTTTATGCTGTTTATTATACATGTTGGGTGCATTCTCTCCACCATGACCCACCCGTCTTGGGTTGCCCCCCGGGCATGGTTTAGTTTCCCTGAGTTAGACAAGGCTGTGGTCCTAGTGTGATTACATTGACTAGATTTCTGTGAATATCGTTTCAGTGTGTCTACCCTCTGATGCCCTCTTGCAACACCTACCATTTTACTTGGGTTTCTCTTACCTTGGGTGTGGGGTATCTCTTCATGGCTGCTCCAGCAAAGCACAGCCACTGCTCCTTACCTTGGATGAGGGGTATCTCCTCCCACTGCCCTTCCTGACCTTCAGCGTGGGATGGAGAGGTCTGACAGAATGTGGTCCACTGGAGAAGGGAATGGCAAACCACTTCAGTATTCTTGCCTTGAGAACCCCATGAACAGTATGAAAAGGCAAAATGATAGGATACTGAAAGAGGTACTCCCCAGGTCAGTAGGTGCCCAATATGCTACTGGAGGTCAGTGGAGAAATAACTCCAGAAAGAATGAAGGGATGGAGCCAAAGAAAAAACAATACCCAGCTGTGGATGTGACTGGTGATAGAAGCAAGGTCTGATGCTGTAAAGAGCAATATTGCATAGGAACCTGGAATGTCAGGTCCATGAATCAAGGCAAATTGGAAGTGGTCAAACAGAAGATGGCAAGAGTGAACGTCGACATTCTAGGAATCAGCGAACTAAAATGGACTGGAATGGGTGAATTTAACTCAGATGACCATTATATCTACTACTGCAGGCAGGAATCCCTCAGAAGAAATGGAGTAGCCATCATGGTCAACAAAAGAGTCCGACATGCAGTACTTGGATGCAATCTCAAAAATGACAGAATGATCTCTGTTCATCTCCAAGGCAAACCATTCAATATCACAGTTGTCCAAGTCTATGCCCCAACCAAAAACACTGAAGAAGCTGAAGTTGAACTGTTCTGTGAAGACCTACAAGACCTTTTAGAACTAACACCCAGAAAAGATGTCCTTTTCATTATAGGGGACTGGAATGCAAAAGTAGGAAGTCAAGAAACACATGGAGTAACAGGCAAATTTGGCCTTGGAATGCGGAATGAAGGAGGGCAAAGACTAATAGAGTTTTGCCAAGAAAATCCACTGGTCATAGCAAACACCCTCTTCCAACAAGACCAGAGAAGACTCTACACATGGACATCACCAGATGGTCAACACCAAAATCAGATTGATTATATTCTTTGCAGCCAAAGATGGAGAAGCTCTATACAGTCAACAAAAACAAGACCAGGAGCTGACTGTGGCTTAGATCATGAACTTCTTATTGCCAAATTCAGACTTAAATTGAACAAAGTAGGGAAAACCGCTAGACCATTCAGGTATGACCTGAAAAAATCCCTTATGATTGTACAGTGGAAGTGAGAAATAGATTTAAGGGCCTAGATCTGATAGATAGAGTGCCTGATGAACTATGGAATGAGGTTCGTGGCATTGTACAGGAGACAGGGATCAAGACCATCCCCATGGGAAAGAAATGCAAAAAAGCAAAATGGCTGTCTGGGGAGGCCTTACAAATAGCTGTGAAAAGAAGAGAAGCGAAAAGCAAAGGAGAAAAGGAAAGATATAAGCATCCGAATGCAGTTCCAAAGAATAGCAAGAAGAGATAAGAAAGCCTTCTTCAGCGATCAATGCAAAGAAATAGAGGAAAACAACAGAATGGGAAAGACTATAGATCCCTTCAAGAAAATTAGAGATATCAAGGAAACATTTCATACAAAGATGGGCTCAATAAAGGACAGAAATGGTCTGGACCTAACAGAAGCAGAAGATATTAAGAAGAGATGGCAAAAATACACGGAAGAACTGTACAAAAAGGATCTTCACGACCCAGATAATCATGATGGTGTGATCACTCATCTAGAGCCAGACATCTTGGAATGTGAAGTCAAGTGGGCCTTGAAATACAAAAAACCTCGAATAGCCAAAGCAATCTTGAGAAAGAAGAATGGAACTGGAGGAATCAACTTGCCTGACTTCAGGCTCTGCTACAAAGCCACAGTCATCAAGACAGTATGGTACTGGCACAAAGACAGGAATATAGATCAATGGAACAAAATAGAAAGCCCAGAGATAAATCCACACACCTATGGACACCTTATCTTTGACAAAGGAGGCAAGAATATACAATGGAGTAAAGACAATCTCTTTAACAAGTGGTGCTGGGAAAACTGGTCAACCACTTGTAAAAGAATGAAACTAGATCACTTTCTAACACTGCACAGGAAAATAAACTCAAAATGGATTAAAGATCTAAATGTAAGACCAGAAACTATAAAACTCCTAGAGGAGAACATAGGCAAAACACTCTCTGACATAAATCACAGCAGGATCCTCTATGATCCACCTCCCAGAATTCTGGAAATAAAAGCAAAAATAAACAAATGGGATCTAATTAAAATTAAAAGCTTCTGCACAACAAAGGAAAATATAAGCAAGGTGAAAAGACAGCCTTCTGAATGGGAGAAAATAATAGCAAATGAAACAACTGACAAACAACTAATCTCAAAAATATACAAGCAACATATGCAACTCAATTCCAGAAAAATAAACGACCCAATCAAAAAATGGGCCAAAGAACTAAATAGGCATTTCTCCAAAGAAGACATACGGATAGCTAACAAACACATGAAAAGATGCTCAATGTCACTCATTATTAGAGAAATGCAAATAAAAACCACAATGAGGTACCACTTCACACCAGTCAGAATGGCTGCGATCCAAAAATCTGCAAGCAATAAATGCTGGAGAGGGTGTGGAGAAAAGGGAACCCTCCTACACTGTTGGTGGGAATGCAAACTAGTACAACCACTATGGAAAACAGTGTGGAGATTCCTTAAAAAATTGCAAATAAAACTGCCATATGACCCAGCAATCCCACTGCTGGGCATACACACCGAGGAAACCAGAATTGAAAGAGACACATGTACCCCACTGTTCATCGCAGCACTGTTTATAATAGCCAGGACATGGAAACAACCTAGATGTCCATCAGCAGATGAATGGATAAGAAAGCTATGGTACATATACACAATGGAGTATTACTCAGCCGTTAAAAAGAATACATTTGAATCAGTTCTGATGAGATGGATGAAACTGGAGAAAGAAAAACACCAACACAGTATACTAACACATATATATGGAATTTAGAAAGATGGCAATGATGACCCTGTATGCAAGACAGCAAAAAAGACACAGATGTGTATAGCGGACTTTTGGACTCAGAGGGAGAGGGAGAGGGTGGGATGATTTGGGAGAATGGCATTGAAACATGTATACTATCATGTAAGAATCGAATCACCAGTCTATGTCCGATGTAGGATACAGCATGCTTGGGGCTGGTGCACGGGGATGACCCAGAGGGATGTTGTGGGGAGGGAAGAGGGAGGGGGGTTCATCTTTGGGATCACATGTACACCCGTGGTGGATTCATGTCAATGTATGGCAAAACCAATACAGTATTATAAAGTAAAATAAAGTAAAAACAAAAAGTTAAAATAAAAATAAATAAATAAATAAAAAGGAAAAAAAAAAAAAAAAAGAAAGCATCACTACGAACAAAGCTAGTGGAGGTGATAGAATTCCAGTGGAGCTATTTCAAGTCCTAAAAGATGATGCTGTGAAAGTGCTGTGCTCAATATGCCAGCAAATTTGGAAAACTCAGCAGTGGCCACAGGACTGCAAAAGCTCAGTTTTCATTCCAATCCCAAAGAAAGGCAATGCCAAAGAATGTTCAAACTACTGCACAATTGCACTCATCTCACACGCTAGTAAAGCAATGCTCAAAATTCTCCAAGCCAGGCTTCAGCAATACGTGAACCATGAACTTCCAGATGTTCAACCTGGTTTTAGAAAAGGCAGAGGAACCAGAGATCAAATTGCCAACATCTGCTGGATCATGGAAAAAGCAAAAGAGTTCCAGAAGAACATCTATTTCTGCTTGATTGACTATGCCAAAGCCTTTGACTGGATGGATCACAATAAACTGTGGAAAATTCTGAAAGAGATGGGAATACCAGACACCGGACCTGCCTCTTGAGAAATCTGTATGCAGGTCAGGAAGCAACAGTTAGAACTGGACACGGAACAACAGACTGGTTCCAAATAGGAAAAGGAGTACGTCAAGCGTGTATATTGTCACCCTGCTTATTTAACTTATATGCAGAGTACATCATGAGAAATGCTGGACTGGAAGAAACACAAGCTGGAATCAAGATTGCCGGGAGAAATATCAATATGCAGATGACACCACCCTTATGGCAGAAAGTGAAGAGGAACTAAAAAGCCTCTTGATGAAAGTAAAAGAGGAGAGTGAAAAAGTTGGCTTAAAGCTCAACATTCCGAAAATGAAGATCATGGCATCCGGTCCCATCACTCCATGGGAAATAGATGGAGAAACAGTGGAAACAGTGCCAGACTTTATTTTTTTGGGCTCCAAAATCACTGCAGATGGTGACTGCAGCCCTGAAATTAAAAGACGCTTACTCCTTGGAAGAAAAGTTATGACCAACCTAGATAGCATATTCAAAAGCAGAGACATTACTTTGCCGACTAAGGTCCGTCTAGTCAAGGCTATGGTTTTTCCAGTGGTCATGTATGGATGTGAGAGTTAGACTGTGAAGAAGGCAGAGCGCCGAAGAATTGATGCTTTTGAACTGTGGTGTTAGAGAAGACTCTTGAGAGTCCCTTGGACTGCAAGGAGATCCAACCAGTCCATTCTGAAGGAGTTCAGTCCTGGGTGTTCTTTGGAAGCAATAATGCTGAAGCTGAAATTCCAGTACTTTGGCCACTTCATGCAAAGAGTTGACTCATTGGAAAAGACTCTGATGCTGGGAGGGATTGGGGGCAGGAGGAGAAGGGGATGACAGAGGATGAGATGGCTGGATGGCATCACTGACTCGATGGACGTGAGTGAGTGAACTCCGGGAGTTGGTGATAGACAGGGATCTCTGGCGAGCTGCGATTCATGGATTCATGGGGTCGCAAGGAGTCGGACATGACTGAGCGACTGAACTGAACTGAACTGAGAAGTCTGTGTGCCTCACTCTATTGCTTCCTTCCAGTCTTTGCTTAAATGTCACGTTCTCAGCAAGGACTTTCCTGACTATCATGTTTAAAATGGCAGTTTTTCTCCCAAGGTTTCTAAGCTTGTTCTATGGGTTAAATTTCTCCATAGCACTTATCCTCATCTGACAATGTATATATTTTTCTGTAAGTCTAAACAAATTTTTTATGTTTTTATTATCTTTCTTCTTGACATCTCACTTGACTGTAAGCTCTGTTAACACATGTTTTTTGTCAATTTTGTCCTAAAACACTACCTGGTAAATAAATATTTGTTCAATGTTTATACTGTCCACCTCAGATCCCATCAATCAACACTTAGTGTAAGATTATGGCAAGAGCAGGTTTACGATGACAGGCAGGTCAGGGGGGAAGAAAATAGTACCTCACATAAACTGAGCAATTCTCAAAACCTCTTAGTGCCTTGCTCAGGATTATATAATTGATTAGCAGTAAAGGGAATTGAATTTAAGTATGTCACAGTATAGTTCACAGATCTTTCAGTGGTCACATAACCACAGCTTCACATGACCTGAGGTGTTAGTAAAGAATTCTAAGTTATCTCATTTTATATAGTTCTGAAATTGATTTATTAATTGGAAAATTACTAGATTCTTAATTATGTCTTGGTGACTTACCTCCCAGCAGACTATTTAGGGTAATATATATTTTCTGTCTGCTTAATGATGCTATTACACAGATTTGGGTCAAATTGAGCTGTGATATCTCTTCATGACCTCTGGTCAATAGCATTTCTCTTATTGTAAGAAGTTTAAAAACGTATGCTATATGAGACTTTCAACTTAAATTCTCCCAAAGTTTAAATTGCAGCTGCCATATCTGAAAAGTCTGTGGTGTTTAATACCAGAAAGTCTGTTGTCATTGTCATTGATATTGATAGGGGAAGGCTGTCAGGTTGGTGATATTTACTATAGGGGTCATTTCTGGTGAAAATAATGAGAGTTACTTTTGGAAAAGTAATATCTAATTTTTTAAATTACCAAAAAAAAATGTTATAACACAAATGGACTCATAGACTTGTGAACAAATTAATTCCAAAACAAATAAATAAAGATTTGTAGCTATATTGAAGAAAGCAGACTGATATTTTAAAGAAACTAATTTAAGAGAAAAAGGAAGCTTTAAAGTGCACCAGGACCAAATGAGTCCCAGAAGGACTGATTCAAACTGCTTAAGTTTAAGAAAATAAAGTTAAATGAAAATTAGATTGAAGATTTGAATTGCATCTTAAAAAAATACATTGTATTCTCATTTTTTTCAGTTCAATGACTCAATACTGCCTGCCAAATTTCTCTCTTGTAAGAAAACATCACTAATTATAAATGAGGTATATTTCAAGCAGAAAATATTTTTCTATTCTTAAAAACAGTTCATTTTTTATAGCTATGGCTCTGTTAAAGAGTTGGAGAATTTTATTGCCTAAAAATTAAGGCACAATGTATATATATGAATATGTGTGTGTGTGTGTGCAGGTATACACATATATAAGTATGGGTAGGTAACCTGGTTAGAACCATTGATTTTCTTGATGTATTTAAGAGACTACTTATAAAATTAATCCTATAAATTTCTATTACCAAATTTCAAGGTCAGATTCAAGAAAGCCTTGTCCATTTATATTACAGTGAAAAAAAAAGACCTGTTCTTACTTTAAAGTACATACTATGTGTTTGGAACTGAGAATTATTTCAGAACATATTGGGACTATAGTAGATTAAAAGTTGAGGGGTCTTTCTCATCTTTCTTAGGAGCTGGAATTTATAGCTCATTTTATCTTAACATCTCTCCTTCCCTCCAATCCTTTCTCCAGGAAAAAAGGAAGGAAAAATAGACATGGCAATAAAGAAAGGCAGAGCCGATACTTACTTACAGATTTTAAACTTTGAAACGTTTAGAACTGATGATAAAATATGGAGCTATCATTATAGGATCTTAAATAAAAACTACAACCATTCTATTGCATAACTTGACATTAAAATGTTCCTTATTAGAATTTTTTCTAGTAATTTTAAAAATAAAATTTAACTTTATATTCACATATAATTGCAAGAAATAATAACAGAGTATATCCTTCACCCAGTTTCCCCCAGTGATAGCACTTTATATAACTAGAGTTCCAGTTCAGTCGCTCAGTCGCGTCCGACTCTTTGTGACCCCATGAACCGCAGCACACCAGGCCTCCCTGTCCATCATCAACTCCCAGAGTCCACCCAAACCCATGTCCATTGAGTCTGTGATGCCATCCAACCATCTCATCCTCTGTCATCCTCTTCTCCTCCTGCCCTCAATCTTTCCCAGCACAATATTCCAACTAAAAACATTGACACTGATACAATCTATGTCTTATTCAGATTTCACTGGTTTCACATGCACTCATTTGAGTATGTGTCTGTGTATATATTCTGTCAATGCATTTATCACATCCATAGATTCATGTGACCTCCAAGATAGTCAAGAGAGAAGAGTTCTTTAAAATGATCCCTTTTGCTACCCTATTATAGCCAGACATTCCTTCCCACATACCACCCTAACCCTTGGCAATCACTACTTGATTCTTCATCTCTATAATTCTGCCATTTCAAGAATATTATATAAATGGAATAATAAAATATACAGTCTTTTGAGATTGTTTGTCTTTATTCAGCATGGTGATCTGAAGTACCAGCCAAGTTGTTCTGTGGCCAAATAGAATTAACTGTGGTGTGGACTGAATTTTGCCACCCCTACTATGTTGAAGTTCTAATCTCCCATGTGACTGAATCTGTAAATATGGTCTTTTGTAAGGGCATTAAGTGTAAATTGGCTTTCCAGGTGGTGCTCGTGGTAAAGAACCCATCACCAACACAGGAGGTGTAAGAGAAGCAGGTTCAATCCCTGGGCTGAGAACATCCTCTGGAAGAGGGCTTGGCAACTCATCTAGTATTCTTGCCTGGAGAATCCCATGGACAGAGTAGCCTGGTGAGGTATAGCTCACGGGGTCGCAAAGAGTCAGACAGACTGAAGCAATGCAGAATGCAGCAAGCATGCAAGGGTAAATTAGGTTATGAGGGTGAGGCTCTAATTCAGTAGATCTGTGGCCTTACAGTGGAGAAGGCAATGGCACCCCACTCCAGTACTCTTGCCTGGAAAATCCCATGGACGGAGGAGCCTGGTAGGCTGCAGTCCATGGGGTCGCGAAGAGTTGGACACGACTGAAGTGACTTAGCAGTAGCAGTAGCAGTACTAGATTTTTTAAAACTGTATTAACATATATTTTTAAAACCCTATGGATTTTTTGTCAAAGACATGCACTCAACAACAAAAATTTTGGTCAAGGTATTTATGTTATAAGGGAAAACATTTTTACTCTTTTAAAACTCAATTTTTATCCATAAAACTCCATGAAATTAAAACCTAAATTTTTTTAGACTCATAGAAAATAGAATAGATACTTGAAATTGTGAATGTCATTAATTACTTTTATTTGGCTTTGGAGTCACTTTTTATATGTTTCTGAGAAAATGTCATCAGTGTAACAATTTAGCTCATGCATTTGACATTCTGTGAAGGTTTCTCCTTAGGAGATGGGAAGCTGCTCCAGCATCAAACCTGCAAAGGCCAAATAGCTTTTTAGACTGACACTCTGCATCTGCATTAGGAAGGGACTTTTTTCCTCAGCCCCCAGAAGCCCTGAATTATGGCTTTGACTTTCAAATATCTTCCTAGGTTCCTGAAAAGTAAGTGTTAATAGCAGCCATAATAATCAGTTGCATAGAAGTAAGCTGTAATTAATTACTAAATAATCAGCAATTAATAAATAAATGAGTATTCCAGTCGAATATATGCTGCCAATAAGGAAAATTGATAACCACAACCTTAATTAAAGAGAATAATCTAAACACTGTCAGTTAACTTGAAAGAAATATTTTCCAAATAAGCTGCAAATTGGATAATTAGGGATTGCTAATGATAAGAGATTTTTCCTCACTAATCTCATTTTGTTTACCTCCTGTTATGCGCTAAGCCTGAAGTAAAACAATATCCTACAGCATAATGAAAAGAATTGCTTTTCTTCAGTTTTTGCAAGAATGCTAGTCCATTCTGACTTACCAATAAACAAAGTTTTATCAGATGAAAATAAAACCCAAGTTTAAAGTATATCATTTCATATTTGTAATAGTAACATGGTGGAAATAGCATATTTTTTTTTTTATCAGTGTAGGCTCCTAGAGACAGGAAGTAGGGCTGGAAGTCCATTAAACTTTCCAGCACATTTAGGGTGTAATAGTAGTCTATCTACGTCTTCCTAAGGTGGTGCTAGTGGTAAAGAATCAGCCTACCAATGCAGGAAACATAAAGAGACAGAAGTTCGATCCCTGGGTTGGGAAGATCTCCTGGAGAAGGGCATGGCAACCCATTCCAATATTCTTGCCTGGAGAATCCCAATGAAGAGAGGAGCCTGGAGGGCTACAGTCCATAGCGTCGCAAAGAGTCGGACACAACTGAAGCAACGTGGCACGCTGTGTGGTACAGCTAATATAGTCTGTAGTAGAGCTAACAGTGTCACTGATATTTTGAAGGTAACATTTCAGAGAAGAATTGAGCATTTCTGAGTACTGTTTTTGATACTTGAGGGACAGTGGTACATGTTTTAAATATCACTTTCTCTTCTTCATTGTGCGTGAATCTCTCAGCAGAAGCCCCATCGAACCCAGACTTCTCGACTCATTAAAAATATTTTAACATTTACTCTGTTATCTCTGAATTAGAAATATCTGATTTGGTGTAAATTGAGTCAACAATGACAACAGCAAAAATAACTAATGCTTGTGGATATCCTAGCATGGCCCTGGAGTCTGCTTGCAGTCCTTTTCATGTGGTAGATTAATCCTTTGATCCTCACAATCACCCTTGATAAACAGTCTGTGGATGAAGAAATTAAGGTTAAGTCATTGCCAAAAGTCACAGAGCAAGGATGTCAAGATTTAAACCCAAGCTTATCTGATTCTGGAGCAAAGGTGTTCCTCATTTTGTCATATTAGTTTTTCACCGTACTTCAGAAACAAGACTCTAAATTAAATATTAATAGAAAAGCATTCATTGAGTACTGTAGATTCAGCATATAAATAACCTCAGGGAAAAATGAATTCTAGAGCATATTTCATCACCAGCCAGCAGGTACATAGAATCTGTCAAATTTAACCTAGGTGGTCAAATTATTTTTCTTTTGAAGTTTTACCATGTTATCCATTTCAGATTATCCATAGTGCTTTATAATAAAAGGGGATTTTTTTCTCAACAACAGTTAGCCTCTAGTTTTTAGCAACTGGCAGCACTTGAAATGTCCAACTGTTTGTATTAATTTATTTTTTTTTAATGACTACCATATCAGTCATTTTCCTTAAAGTGTTTATAATAGATAATGATTTTACTTTAAAAGTGTTTGTTATTTCAAATACTAAATCTTCTATTATGAAGTCATTTAACAGAGGCTATCCATTTTCAGTCAATCCAGTATACTCTTTTGACTTAGCTTTCAAATCTGAAATGATTCCTTTTAAATATCCTTGTCTTGGGATGAACCAGAGGGATGGTATGGGGAGGGAGGTGGGAGGGGGGTTCAGGATGGGGAACATGTGTACACCCATGGTGGATTCATGTTGATGTATGGCAAAACCAATACAATATTATAAAGTAATTAGCCTCCAATTAAAATAAATAAATTTAAATTAAAAAAAATAAAACAAAAAAATAAAAGCTTTTAGAAATAAATTCTGCAAAAAAAAAAAAAAAATCCTTGTCTATTCTTTAAACAAAAGTCAAAATTAAGTTAATAGATATGGGGGGGTTTGCCAAAATAGAAGGAATCACAAAATATAAATATAAATCACAAATCATAAAATATAAAGGAATCACAAAATATAATTGTGATATAAAATATCACAATATAAGCACTAATGATGTTGTTGTTGTTTAGTTGCTCAGTCTTGTCTGATTCTTTGCAACCCTATGGACTCTAGCCCACTGAGCTCCTCTGACCTTGAGATTTCCCAGGCAAGAATATTGGAGTGGGTTTCCATTTCCTTTTCAGGGAATCTTCCCAACCCAGGGATCAAAACTACTACTTCATCATTTTTAAACCTTGGTCATTCTATTCTTTGTTATCATCATGTACCTTTAATTCTGTCTCTTTATGGGTTCCTTTAAATGTATAGGAACATTCAGGGATTTTTCATTTTGAAATGTAAAAATATAAATAAATGAACAAATAACCCTTCCTTAAAGCTGTGTCCTTCCAAAGCTTCCATCATGCTGCTGCTAAGTCACTTCAGTCGTGTCCGACTCTGAGCAACCCCACAGACAGCAGCTCACCAGGCTCCCCCATCCCTGGGATTCTCCAGGCAAGAACACTGGAGTGGGTTGCCATTTCCTTCTCTAATATATGAAAGTGAAAAGCGAAAGGGAAGTCACTCATTCGTGTCCGACTCTTCACGACCCCATAGACTGCAGCCTACCAGGCTCCTCCGTCCATGGGATTTTCCAGGCAAGAGTACTGGAGTGGGGTGCCATCACCTTCTCCAAAAGCTTCCATCATAGCTCCTCCATTTTGGTAACTAACCTTAAAGGGAAAGCTACCATCTCCTCCTTGTTACTCCTCATTCATTTTTCAACCTATTGCAGTGTTGCCATTGTTAATTTAAGCCCTCATCTTATCAAACATTCTCTAATACTCAGTATTGAGGACTATTTTCTTGATACCGACAGTGTTTCCCTTTTAAAAATCTCAAGCTAAAATTTATTTTAACTTCTATTTGTTAAAAGAGAGGGTGGGGAAAGAGAGGTGTATGTGTATATGTGTGTGTGTGTGTGTTGGAGTTATTATATGAAATATATTTTTTAATCTTCATGTTTTTACTTAGTAAACACTACCTATCTAGAACTTTATAACATCATTTTTTTAATTCTTTTTTCTCTCCATTAACACAGAAGCAGGAAGCACTTTTTGATTCTTTAGTTATGTGAAACTGAATTGAGGGCAGGGCACTTTGTAAAACAAAATAGGGAGAAAACCTAATAGGTTTAGTAAAATTCAGCACGTTAGCAGGGGTTTGGGAAGAGCCATATCTGAGCTGTGAATCTTGTTGAGGCAGATAGTAAAGAGGAAACAAATCTTTTGTTCAGTTTTAAATTGTTGGATTTATAATACTTTTTTTGGCATAAATCAATTTGATATCTAATTCACAGACACTGATGTGCAGCAGAGCAATTGAAGCCAGAAAGATGGAAGTTAAACCTGTTAAACCTAGTATTTTTTTTTTTTCCCTTCATAGTAACTGTATCTTTTCTACAAAGGTCAGTAATAGCAATTTCACTTTCAGCCTGTAATATAGAAGGTAAAAAAAAATGAGTTCTAAAATGTCATTTTTCCCTGTTCATGTTTGCCTCATTGTCTTGGAGAGTGAGGAGTATTATGGTTTTTGAAAATTATTTGTATGATTGTGGGCTAATGGTGTCCAGTATATTTAAGTACCCACTGGTGAATTATTTATTTCAAAGAAAATCATAGAACTCCAGTATGTGAAATAAATATAAAAACTTAAGTTCCATTATATGCTTACAGTGAGCTAGGGCTGTCCTTAGAACTTTGTACATATTATCTCATTTAATCATGGAAACAATCTAATAGGATAAGAACAATTATGATGCCTAATTATTATAATAGGCTAGAAAGCTGAAGGTTAAAAGAATTAGGCATGTAATAACTAAGAAGCCATGAGATAGTAAGTAGTAGATTTAGGTTTCGGAGAAGGCAATGGCATCCCACTCCAGTACTCTTGCCTGGAAAATCCCATGGATGGAGGAGCTTGGCGGGCTACAGTCCATGGTGTCGCTAAGAGTTGGACACGACTGAGTGACTTCACTTTCACTTTTCACTTTCATGCATTGGAGAAGGAAATGGCAAACCACTCCAGTGTTCTTGCCTGGAGAATCCCAGAGACTGGGGAGCCTGGTGGGCTGCCATCTACGGGGTCACACAGAGTCGGACACGACTGAAGTAACTTAGTAGCAGTAGCAGCAGATTTAGGTTTAAATCCAAACAGCACTGCTAATGTAAGCAGATAAATATATAGATCCTTGCAATGACAAGGGAACTGAAACAAGACCTCAGCTACTGCCCAGTCCTCCTTTTAGACCCTGACGTTATTTCCTAAGGAAATTCTAAGGACCCTCATCACTAGTGTATTAAAAATCTCTGAACTTTACATTCCAAGTGGTTGACTGAGTGCAACTGGGAAGCCCACTCCTCTCCATATCAAGCATCACTTAAAATTATTTTAAACGAAGAGACAAACCCACCACAACCATCATTCTCTCATTTGCTCAGGCCACAACTCAGACAGTATCTTTGATGTTCCTCTTGCCTTCATACTGTATTATCTGATCCATCAATAAGTTCAGGGCTTTCCTATCATCACATAAATTCTGAATATTATAACTGCTTATAACATGCCTTGCTACCACTTTAGCCTAAGCTACAGCAATCTTTTTCACAACCTGTTTAAGTGACTTCCTGAATGGTATTTTCGGCTTTCACTCTTGCCCCCTCCAGTTAATTCTCTAAACCTAGAATGATCTTTAAAAAATATCACTTTTTTCTTCTGCTGAAAACAGTCCAGTGGTTTGTCATCCCATTGAAATTGAAATGTTTCAGTCTCTACATGATCTGACACCAATTTGAGCTTACCTCCTCCCTCTTCCTTTTATTTACACTATTCCAAGTATCCTGGCCTCCTCTCTGTTCCTCACAAACCTATCCTGTATTTAGGACCTTTGCACTTGGCATTCCTTTTCCTGAAACATCTACGTGGCTGACTTCCTCACTTCTTTCAGGCCTCTGCTCATTCATTGCTCTTCAGAGAGATTTTTCCCAACTGTTTTCTCCAATGTATCTCAGCTCCCTTCCCAACCCCTTATTTTCTCTCCCCCCTCCCCCATCTTTTCTTTAAATAGCACTTCTGTGCTAGTCATTTTCTTTGTTTTCTCCTCTGTAAATCCACTTTCTGATCTCTTCTGTAAGTTCTGTGCCTCTTGAGGCTGATTTTTGTGGATTGCTTTCTCTGGGTTTTGTTGTCCCTCTGTCACTGGTTATGATTGGCCACTGGGAGTGGAAAAAGTGACAGACCATGGTGTTTATTATCCCTTACTTCCTTTATGTCTTGAGTTTGTTTTAGCCATGATGCCTCTCCTCTGGGTCCTGTCTGGTAGTACCCTCCCTACAGCTCAAGTTCTTATTCTCTTCTAGGAACACAGTTCTCTTTACTTGCCTATCAGGCTTAGAATGGTTATAATTTCCCACTATTGCTGGTTTCTGGGTGTTTCATCATCCTTTGTTGGTTTCTTTACCTCTGTCCATATTTCTGTATAGTCCTTTTGTTAGCTCTCTTCAGTTAAACTCATTGCCATCTATAATCTTGCCTGAAATCCAGATGATTCAACCTTCCTCCCCATTACTTGAAAAAGTCATATTTACTTGTTTTTTATTGCCTAACTTTGCCATCAGAATATAAGTAAACAGAATGACTCCCTCACTCCTGCTGAGATATACCTGCCCTATTCCCTGAACTTATGAATGTGTTACCTTACATGGCAAGACAGACTTTTGCAGGTGTGATTACAGATACAGATATGGGGATGGGGAGATTATCCTGGATTGTTTGCATGAGTCCGGTAGAACCTTATGAGGCTTTAAAAGCAGAGAAGCTTTCTTGACTGGGTCAGAGAGATGTGACCAAAAAAGACAGGAGAGATAAGAGGCTAGAGAGAATTTCGATCTGTCATTACTGACTCGACTCTGAAAATGGAAGAAGGGCGCCACAGGCTAAATAGAGAGCAGTCAGCCAGGAGAAGCTGGGAACAGTGTTCAACTGACAGACAGTCAACAAGAAAATGAGGCTCTTAGTCCTAAAACTATAAGGAACTGAATTTTACCAGTAATCAGAAGGAGGAGGAAACTGACCCTCCCTAGTACCCTACAAACTTCCTGACTTTGTCCTTGTGACAACTATCTTGGATTTTCAACCTACCAAATTCTAAGGTTGTTTTCTGTTTACACTATTGACTCTGTGGATACTTTGTTCTTAGAGCAATAGAAAACAAATGCATGAGGTTTGAATTTATCTGAATCTTCGTTTTATATATGGACTTCCCTAATGGCTCAGTGCTCAAGAATCTACCTGCAGTGCAGGAGCCACAGGAGCCGTGGGCTTGATCCCTGGGCTGGGAAGCTCTCCTAAAGAAGGAAATGGCAACCCACTCCAGTATTCTTGCTTGGGAAATCCAGTGGACAGAGGAGCCTGGCGGGCACAATCAGAAAGACCGTAAAGAGTCAGACACTACTGAGCACGCACACACGTTGTTGTATCTACAGTGCCTAGAAGGGTATTTTGCACATGTGAAGATGCTCAGTGAACATCTGGGGAATTAATGAATTGATTGGTTAATATATTTTAAGAAACCTTTGTTCATCTTAACAAAGCCTGTGATAGAACACAGTTATTTCTAATAGTTACACAACATGATTGCCCCATGAGAGTATCAAGTAGTAAGCTTAGAGAAAAGGGGTTTAATAAGTTTTACCACAAGTATTTCAACACCTTGTCAAAATAAACTTACTATTTGATCTGTCATTTTGGAGTTCAAATGGCAAATCAATTCCCATTCAAGTTCAAAGTGAGCTTTGTATTCTCTATATTTAAGATGTCAGGTATCTGATATCTAAAATGTGGCTTTAAAAAATGTGGACTAATTAGACTACCTCATGTAGACTCCTCTTAAATTGTCAAAAATCTATTTTTTTAAATTGAACTTGCTATGTAGATCACTTTTAACAGCTTTTTTTCTGAAAATATCTAATGATGTTTTGCCTCTATTGCACACCCCATGAATTTAAAAAAAACTAATTTAAAATTCTAAATGTGTGACTTTTGTGTGTGAAAAGATTCTTACTTAGGAAAACTATATTCTGTTATCCTTAAAATAGACTGTATTATCAATTCAAATGTATAACTGATCAAATTAGAAGAGGGTGATTAAAAATAGTCATCTAGGCAACTATTAATTAACTTTAAATTTAACTTTCTCTGTACTCACTTATGTAGAAAGAGACAGGAATTTGAAGCTAATGCTACATTATCAGAAGACAAAACAGTTTTAAAAATATGCTTGAAGGCATATGTTTCAAGTTTACTCAAATCTGAGTATACTGAAGTAATGGTTACTTATATCTATATCTTCAAATATTCAGACTAACAGAAGCTCCAGATTTCTCCATCTAGTCATTACTTTTATAAACCTCTGGAGGAGGAAACAGCAACCCCACTCCAGTATTTTTGCCTGAAGAATCCCATGGACAGAGGAGCCTAGTGAACTACAGTCCATTGGGTCACAAAGAATCAGACATGACTGAAACAGCTTAGCACATCCTTATAAACAAACAGTTTTGCACTTCAGATTCATTGCCAAAATGTAACCCATCTAGAGAGGAAGGTTTGTTTTCATCTTTATATTTAAAAAAAAAATTACAATGGTTCTCAAAATGTGATTCCTGAATCAGCAGCATTAGCATCTCCTGGGAAAGTGTTAGAAATACAAATTTTGGGGTTCCACTCAACTCTGCTGAATCAGAAACTCTGGGCATGGGGCCCTACAGTATGTGTTTGCTAAATTCTCCAGGTGATTTTGGAGAAGGAAATGGTAACCCACTCCAGTATTCTTGCCGGGCAAATCCTATGGAGCCTAGGGGCTCCAGTCCATAGGGTTGCAGGTGTAGGACATGACAACTGAGCAGCTAAGTAACAATAACCAGGTGATTATGAAGCATGCTGAGGTTCAAGGAGCACCACCCTAGCTCAGTGAACTGCTTTTATTTCACAGGGTCTTCTGCTCATTAACTGAATAGAATTAAACCACAATGAGAAATGAAGAAAAATAAGGTGAACTTGTGGCCTCTCTCTAAAGAACACAAATTTCTAAAAGTTAGTTGCCTGAGATACAGTTGCATATATTTAAAATAGGTAAATTTCCAGTTTGCTAATAAGGAAACTAGTGCTCCATTTGGGAAAAATTAGCAAAGGAAAATCTCTAACCTGGAAAAATGTTTGCACATTTCATTTACAGTTTTGTTTTTCCCTTTTATCTATGTCTGTCAAGTTTATATCAACATAGCACCAGACAATGTATCATGAAGGTCAAAATAATGATTTTATTGTCCTTTTAAGAGACATAAACATGTTTTCCTCAGTACTAAAAAAAATAAAAGTAGTACTGACCCTCAATTAATAGATGTTTCCTTTATGATAGATTTGTTCTAATACACTTAAAAAGTCCCTGTAGCTGTTGAAGGCCCATTAGGGATTCCTCAAAGAAGTATTTAGTATGTGCCAACAAGGTATTTCAGTTCAGTTCAGTCGCTTAGTTGTGTCCTACTCTTTGTGACCCCATGAATCACAGCACGCCAGGCCTCCCTGTCCATCACCAACTCCCAGAGTTCACTCAGACTCACATCCATTTGAGTCAGTGATGCCATCCAGCCATCTCATCCTCTGTCGTCCCCTTCTCCTCCTTTCCCCAATCCCTCCCAGCATCAAAGTCTTTTCCAATGAGTCAACTCTTCGCATGAGGTGGCCAAAGTACTGGAGTTTCAGCTTCAGCATCATTCCTTCCAAAGAAATCCCAGGGTTGATCTCCTGCAGAATGGACTGGTTGGGTCTCCTTGCAGTCCAAGAGACTCTCAAGAGTCTTCTCCAACACCACAGTTCAAAAGCATCAATTCTTCGGCGCTCAGCTTTCTTCACAGTCCAACTCTCACATCCATACATGACCACTGGAAAAACCAGAGCTTGACTAGACAGACCTTTGTTGGCAAAGTAATGTCTCTGCTTTTCAACATGCTATCTAGGTTAGTCAAAACTTTTCTTCCAAGGAGTAAGCATCTTTTAATTTCATGGCTGCAATCACCATCTGCAGTGATTTTGGAGCCCCCAAAATTAAAGTCTGACACTATTTCCCCATCTATTTCCCATGGAGTGATGGGACCGGATGCCATGATTGTAATTTTCTGAATGTTGAACTTTAGGCCAACTTTTTTCACTCTCCACTTTCACTTTCATCAAGAGGCTTTTTAGTTCCTCTTCACTTTCTGCCATAAGGGTGGTGTCATCTGCATATCTGAGGTTATTGATATTTCTCCTGGCAATCTTGATTCCAGCTTGTGTTTCTTCCAGCCCAGCACTTCTCATGATATGCTCTGCATATAAGTGAAATAAGCAGGGTGACAGTATACACCTTGACATACTCCTCTTCCTATATGGAACCAGTCTGTTGTTCCATGTCCAGTTCTGATTGTTGCTTCCTGGCCTGCATACAGATTTCTCAAGAGGCAGATCCGGTGGTCTGGTATTCCCATCTCTTGAGAATTTTCCACAGTTTATTGTGATCCACACAGTCAAAGGCTTTTAATTACTGCCAAATACTGAACAAGATACAAAGGAAAGCAAGGCAATCCTCTATCTTCCAGGATTTTATACTTTAGTGAGGAATTAAAAGGAAAGGAAAAGCACCAAACATTTGTGTCATTCTATCATGTGCCAGGCATTGAACCGCTGAACAGAGCAGGATACATAAACCTTACCAGTTAATCCATGTAACCACTGAAGGAAGTGGCATTATTCTCAGTTTATACAAAAGAATACCATCTAAGGGATGCTGAGAATTTGGTCAAATTCCTCAGATAAAGAATTGATGAAGATGAAATTTAAAATCAAAACTGATTTTTAAGACCATGTCCTTTCCTGTATACCATTTTTTCCTACAAAATACAAGCAGCAGTTCTGAGATATATGCTCAGTAAGCACCTAAATGCATGATGTAATTCTCTCCAGGGAGAGAATTACAAAAGTAGTATTTGTGGAGGAGGAAGTGAAGACTTCCCCAAAAAGTTCAACATAGATGTTCATTGAAAGAAAAATGTTCATGGCTTGAATAGTAGAAAAAAGGGTTAAAAGTATTCCAGAAGGGAGACACTGTGAAACAGAAAGTCATAGGCAGGAATAAAAAAGGCAGGTTCTGATACAGTGATGAAATCAGCCCAGCACATTTTAAGGGCCCAGTAAATGGTATTGAATGACTTTGCTTGACTCCAGCTATGTATGAAAGCACAGTCTGTAATGATTAAAGGACAGCAGTGAATAGCCTCACTTTCCTTAAGTGGCATATCTACTGTCTGTGTCCTTGTACATGCAGCCAAGGATTTGAGGCTTTCGGCTTTAACTTTGGATATCTATTATCTTTTCTCATGTAGGTGATAGTTTTTCTCTTCTCTGTAGCCAACAGGATCCATTCACGTTAGTCATATTGTCTCTCAAAAAAAAAAAAAATCCTACAGACAGGTACATTTCCATAATTTTCTCAAGTCCTTGGAGCTGAACATATTCCTAAAAATATCAAATCTCCTAGGTATTTGTTTGCAGATGTATATATGCCAGAAAAACTCAGTTTTACCTTGAATAATCCAATTTTCATTCAACTTAATGTTAAGGAAATATTCTTAGATAATTATAGGAAGTAAAGTATTTCTGAAGGAAAGATTCATTTGATTGGCCTATTATACTAACTTCAGTGGATTTTTACATGCCTCTGTATTTATTTTGAGTCAAAGTCCCCGTGTAGAAGTAGGAGATTTCAAGGAGAAATTTCAAAAGAGCCTTTGTTTTACTCTCTTTAAAGCCCTCTCTGTGTAAGACATATTTTGTCATTTGGTCACTGTGAATTTCAAAAGATCTCCTATAACTGAATAGTCATTCCCCAAAGATCTTTGATCTACTATAGGAAATGTCATTGTTCCCAAAGAAGGTAATAAAAGCAGCAAGAAAATAATAAACATTCTCTTTAGGATATCACAGAATTGACTACAGACACTCAAGGCAATTTTTAATCTACAGACACATGACAAGGTTAGCAACAGAGGAGCTGATAATGCTTTACTTTTGTATAATGAGGGATGCATTTAAGATTTGAAACACAGCATGATGTGTGGTACTTTGAAAAGATTGGAGTGCAAATATGAAGTACGGAGCTTCATATTTGAAAAGATAGTTAAGGAGTAATGTCAGCATCATGGTGGCATAAGTGGTACCCTCTTCTTTCCTCTTTGATTTACAACAAATTGAACATCTAAAAGTAAAAAAAAAAAGTTATCTACCCAGCATACCAGAACACCTGAAATCATCCATCTATGCAGTCAAAGTGAGTAGATTGGACTCCAAGGAGGTTGCAGAGCAAGGGAAGTGTTGGCAGAAAGAGTAATGGAGGACTGTCAGCCAGTCCATCAGTGAGCCAGCATGATCTTTCTAGCAGAGGGGTGGAGGTGAAGGTGGTACTGCCTGGCCACTGGTGCTGCAGCTGGAGAGACCAGTTTCTCTCTCTGAAGAGAGACCTTACTGGCTAGGGGGATGGAAAGGAAAGGAAAATAGGCAGACAAAAAGGACTGAAGGAAAGTGTCTCCTGTTGTCTGACCTAGGAAGGCAAGCAAACTGCCCATAGACCTCTGGGGACACCCCTCCCCATTTGAAGATTCCTCTACTGAGCTGTGGGCACACCCAAAGCCCCAAGTGCTAAGTGCAGACCTCCCCCTACTCTGCTTCCACTATTTGCATATTTATTTTTAACTAGTGCACTCCCAACCTTAGCGGTGGGTCAGAGAAACAAAAAATGTGTGCCATAGTGCCACCTTCTGGAAAACAAAAGGAAAGCTCTCAACTACCAACCTGTTGAATTGTTAAGACTCGAAGTAATCAAGTTCAGTTCAGTTCAGTCGCTCAGTCGGGTCCAACTCTCTGCGACCCCATGAATCACAGCACGCCAGGCCTCCCTGTCCATCACCAACTGCTAGAGTTCACTCAGACTCATGTCCATCGAGTCAGTGATGCCATCCAGCCATCTCATCCTCTGTCATCCCCTTCTCCTCCTGCCCCCAATCCCTCCCAACATCAGAGTCTTTTCCAATGAGTCAACTCTTCGCATGAGGTGGCCAAAGTACTGGAGTTTCAGCTTTAGCATCATTCCTTCCAAAGAAATCCCCGGGTTGATCTCCTTCAGAATGGACTGGTTGGATCTCCTTGCAGTCCAAGGGACTCTCAAGAGTCTTCTCCAACACCACAGTTCAAAAGCATCAATTCTTCGGCGCTCAGCTTTCTTCACAGGCCAACTCTCACATCCATACATGACCACTGGAAAAACCATAGCCTTGACTAGATGGACCTCTGTTGGCAAAGTAATGTCTCTGCTTTTGAATATGCTATCTAGGTTGGTCATAACTTTTCTTCCAAGGAGTAAGCGTCTTTTAATTTCATGGCTGCAATCACCATCTGCAGTGATTTTGAAGCCCCAAAAATAAAGTCTGACACTGTTTCCACTGTTTCCCCATCTATTTTCCATGAAGTGATGGGACCAGATGCCATGATCTTTGTGTTTTCTGATGTTGAGCTTTAAGCCAACTTTTTCGCTCTCCTCTTTCACTTTCATCAAGAGGCTTTTTAGTTCCTCTTCACTTTCTGCCATAAGGGTGGTGTCATCTGCATATCTGAGGTTATTGATATTTCTCCCGACATTCTTGATTCCAGTTTGTGTTTCTTCCAGTCCAGCGTTTCTCATGATGTACTCTGCATATAAGTGATATAAGCAGGGTGACAATATATAGCCTTGACATACTCCTTTTCCTATGTGGAACCAGTCCGTTGTTCCATGTCCAGTTCTAACTGTTGCTTCCTGGCCTGCATACATATTTCTCAAGAGGCAGATCAGGTGGTCTGGTATTCCTATCTCTTTCAGAATTTTCCACATTTTATTGTGATCCACACAATCAAAGGCTTTGGGAGCTGCCTAAATAAGAAAGGTGTTAATTATTTCAAATAAGAGCAGAGACACTTCTTATCAAACTCTATAAAAAGCATGCTAATATACCATGTTAATAGTATCACCAAAGGGTAATTTCCTAGCAACTAAAATCAACAACATAAAAATTGGAACCTAACTGATAATTTAAAATATCTATCATGAAAAAAATCAACAAGCTACAAGAAAACTCAGAAAGGCAATACAGCCTTCTCAGGTATAAAATTAATGAACCGAAGGAATAGCTTACCACAGGGAATGAAATTCTAAAAACAAGCAAACAAAAATCCTTGAGCTGAAGACCTCAATCAGTGAGATAAAGAATGTATTAGAAGGCATTGGAAATAGATCAGATGAAAGAGGGAATAAGCAAGCTCAAGGGTAGAAATATAGAAATGATTTAGGTAGAAGAGGAAAGAGAAGTAAGATTTTATAAAAGTGAAGAAATGTTACAAAAACTATCTGACTGCATTAGAAAAGCCACACACACACACAAACACACATACACACACACACAAAGTCACCATGGAAAACCCACAACTGTATTGGGGGCACAAACACAATGATCACTGTTCACAGATTAGGTATAGGAGTAATATGCCTCAACATAACCCAGCCTGTGTATGACAACCCACAACTAATGGTCTACTAAATGTAGGGAGACTGAAGGTACTTTTCCAAAGATCAGGAACAAGGCAAGGATGCCCACTCTTAGCGTTCCTATGCAGTATAGTGCCTAGAAGTCCTAGCTGGAACAAATAGGCAAGACAAAGAAAAAAAAAAAAGTCATCCAATTCAGAAAGGAAGAAGTAAAATTGTTATTTTCTGATCATATGATCCTATATTAAAAAAATCTAGAGAATCAGTAAAAAAGCTCTTGTAATTAAGCAATGTTTTTTAGTAAAGTGGTACTATACAAAGTCAACAACTGCCTTAATTTTTGATACAGTATACAAAAATCAATTACCTTCCTTTATACTAAGATGAAGCTAGCAGTAAAGAATCCATCTGTCAATGCAAGAGACCCAGGAGACACACTTCTGATCCCTGGGTCAGGAAGATCCCCTGGAGTAGGAAATGGCAACCCACTCCAGTATTCTTGCCTGGAAAATCCCAAGACCAGAGGAGCCTGCAAAAAGTTGGATATGACTAAGCACACAAACACACTAATAAATAAGCATCTGAAAATCAAAGAAAATCACTTAATTCATAATAGCATTGAAAACAATAAAATATTTAGAATAATTTTAACAAAGGAAGTGAAAAATCTGTACAATGAAAACTTCAAAACTTTACTGAAATAAATTGAGGAAGACACAAACAAATGGAAAAGTATCCCATGTTCATGGGTCCGAAGAAGTAATATTGTTAAAATGACCATACTACCCAAAGCCATGTACAGATCTGATGTAGTCCCTATTAAAATATCAAGGGAATGCTTCACAGAAATAGAAGAAACAATTCTAGAATTTGTTTGGAGCTAGTAAAGGTATGAGAAGGCCACAGCAACACTGTATAAGAATTAGAAAACTGGAGGTATCACACTTCTGAATTTCAAACTATACTAAAAAGCTATTAAAAGTAGTATGGTACTGGCACAAAACTAGATACACTGAATAATGGAACAGACTAGGAAGCATATACAGTCATATACAGTCAGCTAATATTCAACAAGGATACCAAGAATACCTGATGGGGAAAGGATGATCTCTTTAACAAAAGTACTAGGAAAACTGGAGAAAGACATATAAAACAATGAAACTGGACCTTTATCTCATACAACTCATAAATTAACTCAAAGTTGATCAAAGTCTTGAACATAAGACTTGATACCATAAAACTCCTAGAAGAAAACTTGGGGAATAAGCTTATTGATATTGGCAAAAACTTTTTGGGACCAAAGGCACAAACAACAAAACCAAAAATCAACAAAGTGACTATGTAAAACTCAAAAGCTTCTGCATAGTAAAAGAAACAACAAAGTTAAAAAAAAAACCCTACAGAATTAGAGAAAATTTTGTGAACCATATTTCAGATAAGGGGTTAATGTTCAAAATGTATAAATTCAGCTAACTCAATAACAACAATAACAAAATTATCAAATACTCTGATTTTAAAAATGCATAGAAGAACTAAACAGAGATTTATCAAAAGAGAGTGTCAAAATGGCAGACACATGAAGATACTCCAGTATCACTAATCATCAGGGAAATATAAATGAAAACTATGAGATATTGCTTCACATCTGTTAAAATGACTATGTTCAAGAGGAAAAGAGACAATAGGTGCCAGTGAAAATGTGGTAAAAAAGGAGTAGCCCTTTTACACTGTTGATGGGAATATAAGTTTGTCTAACCACTGTGGAAAACAGTATTCAGTTCAATTCAGTCGCTCAGTCATGTCCAGCTCTTTGCGACCCCATGAACCACAGCACGCCAGGCCTCCCTGTCCATCATGAACTCCTGTAGTCCACCCAAACCCATGTCCATTGAGTCGGTGATGCCATCCAACCATCTAATCCTCTATTGTCCCCTTCTCCTCCTGCCCTCAATCTTTCCCAGCATCAGGGACTTATCCAATGAGTCAGCTCTTCGCATCAGGTAGCCAAAGTATTGGAGTTTAAGCTTCAACATCAGTCCTTCCAATGAACACCCAGGACTGAACTCCTTTAGGATGGATTGGTTGGATCCCCTTGCAGACCAAGGGACTCTCAAGAGTCTTCTCCAACACCACAGCTCAAAAGCATCAATTCTTCAGTGCTCAGCTTTATTAACTGTCCAACTCTCACATCCATACATGAGCACTGAAAAAACCATAGCCTTGACTAGATGGACCTTTGTTGACAAAGTAATGTCTCTGCTTTTGAATATGCTGTCTAGGTTAGTCATGACTTTCCTTCCAAGGAGTAAACATCTTTTAATTTCATGGCTGCAATCACCATCTGTAGTGATTTTGGAGCCCAGAAAAATAAAGTCTGACACTGTTTCCACTGTTTCCCCATCTATTTTCCATGAAGTGATGGGACCAGATGCCATGATCTTAGTTTTCTGAATGTTGTGCTTTAAGCCAACTTTTTCACTCTCCTCTTTCATTTTCATCAGGAGGCTCTTTAATTCTTCTTCACTTTCTGCCATAAGGGTGGTGTCATCTGCATATCTGAGGTTATTGATATTTCTCCCGGCAGTCTTGATTCCAGCTTATGCTTCTTCCAGCCCAGTGTTTCTCATGATGTACTCTGCATAGAAGTTAAATAAACAGGGTGACAATATACAGCTTTGAGATACTCCTTTTCCTATTTGGAACCAGTCTGTTGTTCCATGTCCAGTTCTAACTGTTGCTTCCTGACCTGCATATAGATTTCTCAGAGGCAGGTCAGGTGGTCTGGTATTCCCAGCTCTTTCAGAATTTTCCACAGTTTATTTTGATTCACACAGTCAAAGTCTTTGGCATAGTCACTAAAGCAGAAATAGATGTTTTTCTGGAACTCTCTTGCTTTTTTGATGATCCAGCAGATGTTGGCATTTTGATCTCTGGTTCCTCTGCCTTTTCTAAAACCAGCCTGAATATCTGGAAGTTCATGGTTCACGTATTGCTGAAGCCTGGCTTGGAGAATTTTGAGCATTACTTTCCTAGCATGTGAGATGAGTGCAATTGTGCGGTAGTTTGAGCATTCTTTGGCATTGCCTTTCTTTGGGACTGGAATGAAAACTGAGCTTTTGCAGTCCTGTGGCCACTGCTGAGTTTTCCAAATTTGCTGGCATATTGAGTGCAGCACTTTCGCAGCATCATCTTTCAGGATTTTAAATATTAACAATATTAAGGCTGCTCAAAAAATTAAAAAGAGATCTATCTACCATATAATTCAGCAATTCCACTTCTGGATGTATACCCAAAGGAAATAAATATAAGATTTCTATAAGATACATGCACTCCTATATTTATTGCAGCACAATTCACAGTAGCCAAGATACAGAAACAACTCAAATGCCCAGACTGACGAATAGATAAAAAAGCTGTAGTTCATATACACAGTGGAATATTATTCAGCTGTGAAAAGATATTCTGCTATATGCAATAACATGGTTGAACTTTGAGCACATTATGCTACTCAGAATAAGTCAGACACAGTAGGAGAAATACTGTTTGATCACTTATATGTGGAACTTAGAAAATTAAACTTACAAAAACACAGGGAGTAAAATGGTGATTACCAGGGTTGGAGAATAAGAGTAATGACATTTAGGATTCAAGCTTGTGATAAACAGTAAATGAACTACAGTGATCTAATGCACCGTTTAATAAATATAGATAATACTGTATTGTAATTATGTGATAAACATTACTACATTGGCAGTCATATTACAATTTATAAAGTTATCAAAGTAACAAGCTGTATGTTAAACTTATACAATGGTATACATCAAATTTATTCAATTAAAAAAAGAAAAGATAGACTTTAAATCTGTAGATATCAATTATACTTTTATGAATTTTGAGCAGTATTTTAACAAAAATTATTTAGAAGGTATTTTCTTGGGTTATTTCTATGTATGTCACTTTTTTAAGAAAATAGTTCCTTTTCTATGTTGGTGTAATCAAAGAATTTCCACTCAAATTTTAAATTTTTTAAAATTTTTTACCAAAATTTCACATTTTCTCAAATACCTGTTGTTTTTTTTTTTAGCTACTTCTGGAAGCTAAATATGTAAAATAACATTTTCACACTGCTTTTCCTTGATTTTTCAGTTCTTGAAATATCTATTGACTAACACAACATTTAGCTTATATACATTATTTCACACACAGTTACACTTTCCCCTCAATATAGTTTTAAGACATATAAATAAATCCTTATTCAGTATTATCATTAATATGACTATGTAAACATTTTTCATGCTTCCAGGAAGGCTCAGATTGTTCATTCAGTGTGTGTCCTTTCACTGAATTACTTTTATTCTTTTCCTCACTAAACCACCCATTTATTGGTTTTCTTAAAGAAAAAAAAAAGTTCTTGTTGCCTCTGCTTTCAATAATTTTTGCTTTTAATTTAGTTACAAAAGTAAAATATAAGTGGCATACATGACATACAATCATATTTTGACTAAGTTTTTCTCTTGGCATTTTCCAGTATAACCAATTACCATCCATCTTTACAACCTGTGTAGATGTTCACATTACTGACCACTGACAAGCAGTAAGTTTTGAAAATGATTAATGGAATAGAGAAAGACTTCCCTGGTGGCTCAGACGGTAAAGCATCTGCCTACAATGCGGGAGACCTGGCTTCGATCCCTGGGTCAGGAAGATCCTCTGGAGTAGGCAATGCCACCCGACTCCAGTACTCTTGCCTGGAAAATCCCATGGACAGAAGAGCCTGGTAGGCTACAGTCCGTGGGATCTCAGAGTTGGACGTGACTGAGCGACTTCACCTTACCTTACCTAATGGAATAGAAAAACTCAATAAGTTGATTTTCTTGCCTCCTCATATAGTGATATATTTTTCTCCTTGAACTCAGAGAATGATACCACTCTCGGTGCTGATTAGTGTTGTCCTCTTTGGATGACCATATTTACAAGTACTAAATTTCACACTTGTTAAATTGTCTTTGCATCTCTTTTTTTTGTACTATATTTTACACTTTCATAGTTTAGAAAGCTCATTTTATTTATGTCATAATTTGTTTTTCTAAGGTGTCTTAAAAAGGGACTAACATGGCACTTCTGTTTTACTTTATTAAAACAACAATAAACTCTAGTGTCTTTATATATACTTTTTGTTCATGTCCTCGATATTTTTAGAATTTAATTTAGATTTATATATTTTATTAAACTATATCTCGAAAGTTACTACTGTATTGATTTCTATAAATTGGAACCACCATTGACTTAATAAAATGCTGAATTCTGCTCTCAAGGAAAAAGCATATTCTTTACTCAAGATTTGCTGTCCCCTCAACTTTATTTGGCAGACTAGATGGTCTGTGACGTTTTGGTTAGCCACCTAGCAATTGTTTTTAAATGGATGTTTTTATTTTTTTGTTTTAAGAAAAAAACATTAAAATGGAAAAGTCTCTCCGTTAAATACAATAATTTCATGGTATCATTCTATGATTTAAAAAAAAATCCTAGAAAAAGTCGGTCCTATTTAAAGATCAGTTAGTAAGAAATACTGCTTATCTGCTTCTTCTCACTCTGTACATCAGATTCTTACCTGTGTTAGCAAGTTGTCTTCCTAGTATCCTGCATGCCTACCCGTCTAATGCTGAGAGTCTTTTAACATAGCCTTTATAGTTAGAAGCATCAATTTGTTGAATATAATTGTACATGCTAAATTGCTTCAGTTGTGTCCAACTCTGTGTGACCCTATGGACTGTAGCTCACCAGGCTTCTCTGTCCATGGGATTTTCCAGGCAAGAATACTGGAGTGGATTGCCATGCCCTCCTCCAGGGGATCTTCCCAACCCAGGGATCAAACCTGCATCTCTTGTCTCCTGCATTGGCAGGTGTGTTCTTTACCACTAGCGCCACCTGAGAAGCCCTGAATATAATTAAGCCCATGTGATTATTTTTAATATGCAATTTTTAATTTTAACAAATTCTTTTTTAAATGTCATTAGGAATACTTTTACAAATTATTAGTTGTACATATGGTAGTTATCCTAAATCTTCTATTTCAAGTTTAAAATGTATTTAAAAAATCTTATTTTAAAAATAACTGTGAAAGTTATTCATATTTTTTGTCACATCTAAACTTAGCTGGTTGTCCTCTGTGTGTCCCTAACTGTTTCCAAACCCAATATGTGCTGGCATATCAATTCTTTGTGTCAAGGAACATTTCACAATTTTCATAAAAGTATCAATCTCAGCTTTCCATTTATTCAAAGTTCACTTTAAGTATATTTTATTTATCAATAATATTTCTATAAAAGTTTATCTTCATCCAATATATTCTAGAAAATGCAAGCTGGGATTTGCTTATTAATCTCAGAATGTCTTCTATACATTTCTGCATTACCATTCAGCATTCTTTTTATGCTTTCCCAGTTCTCTCTATAATAGTATCAGTATGCCCTTTACAGTCTACATTTGAAGGCTCAATGATAATAGGATACTGTACAGTTATTTTTGTTGGAACTAGTGTCTTATGGATATAACCATGATTTTGGAAGAACAGAATAGTAATTTACCTACACTGGAGGTGGATCCATGACTTTATTAACATTTAGCTAAGTGCACTGAAAATCATACTGAAATTCAGAGTGAACCATGTCTATAGGAATAAGCATACTCAACTTAGCTACCATAGGTTCTTTCTTCATTAGACAATGATTTCTTAGTCTATTGTAGGAGAATATATTAATATATGTATAAATTTTAAAGCTCTGTTTTATACCAGTGTCTGTAAAATAAAGCAATCATATAAGTTAAAACCAGATCTCTCCATTTCAGCAATTGTAGTGACCAGATCAGAGAATATTGACTTCAACTGTGTCCTTGTCCTTAATTCTAACAAGAATAAGTACTATCAGAATACTCTTGAAGTCTTCAAGGCGTCTTGGAAAATAGACTTTTGAAGCTTGTCAACCAGCTTGGATTATGACCGTTTTCAAATTTCTCTAGGGAGTAAAACAGGAAGCCTTCAAATTGCAGCCATTAGTGTATCTCTTGGGTATAAGGGGGACCAGGGAATTATTATCTAATAATCTTCTTTGCTGTCTGACTTTTGTGTTCTGACCTGAGTAAACTATGAAATTAGGCTAAATATGAAACAATTCTGTGAAACAGTGCTAAGTATTTAAAGTAGACTGTGAAACATATGCAAGATATTAAATCAATTTGTAAGTCTTTAATATGGACCAAGAAAGTCCGAGCACATATTCCCAAGCAACTTCTTGAATGATGACTCACACTTGTGCCACACAGTACCTATGACCTCAATGCTAATGACAGAAACAAAGCTTAATCATACCGTTTGATTCATAATAAAAATTTTTGATTCTCAAAAAAGAAAAATGACTAAAGAGAAGAAATACAGACAGTAATTTTCAGAACTTTTTTTTTCTTTTTACCTGCCTGGGAATGCAGGCTAAGTTGCTTCAGTTGTGTCCAACTCTTTGCAACCCCATGGGCTGTAGCCCACCAGGCTCCTCGGTCCATAGGCTTTTCCAGGCAGGAATACTGGAGTGGGTTGTCATTTCCTTCTCTAGGAGATCTTCCCAGCTCAGTGACTGAACCCACGTCTCTTTTGTCTCCTGCATTGGGAGGCATGTTCTTTACCACTAGTGTCACCAGGGAATCCCAGAGTTAGTTAAAACAAACCTTGAACATCATGTATTTAAGAACTTAGGAAATTCATCTTACTGATGAAACAGGAAGTTCATCTTACTGATGAACCTGAGATGGCATGTAAGAAATAAAACACAGACAAATGCAATGATGTATTTCAAGATATAATTGGTAGCCTGTGCTCAAGCCTACCTTATCACTTGGGGATGCTAAAAAATACATGATAATAAAATAAAAATAATATTTATGTTTACCACTCTCGCACATTCAATTGTTTTAAATAATAAGCCATCACTCCAAATGGAAAATTGTGTGATCAGAATATTTTGTGTAAGGCTATGATTTGTGCCACAATAAATGGAGTATAAAGAGCAATATTTTAATATGTGTACAGAAGTTTGCTTCAAATAATAAGCTATTTTCAATCAGTAGGCTTACTATGACTGTATTGTTTTTTTCCTTTTCTGCTATGCAAAGGTATACAGCTTTAGTTATTTCTGCTAGACTATTACATGGGCCATGGGCGGCAGCAGATAGTATTTATTATGTTTTTGTTTTTCATATTCTTCATAAGCATCCTGTGGAGCTAGGCTGAAAGCTCACTTAGAGCAAACATCAAGCCTATCTTGCTCAGTGGAACAACTCCAGTCCCAGCAATGTGACTAGTATATTTCAGGTGCTCAAAAAGGTTGAAACATTTTGTTAAATTGATTGAATGGGCATAGAATCAATGCCAAGTAATCATGCTCTGTCCCTAACCAGGGCTTTTTATAAAGCAGTGGATTTCAAAATGATTCACTAAACCTGCAGCATAGGCAGCAACTAGAAACTTCTTAGAAATGCAAATTCTCAGACTCCTTGACAGATCTTGAAAATCAGAGACTACATGGGTAGGTCCAGCAATTTGTGTTTAAAAAGCCCTTCAGGTAATTCTAGTGTGTGCTAGCTTGAGAATCACCAAGGTAAAGAAACTTCAAATACAGTCTACACAGTGACATCAAAGCTTTTCAGAATTATGAGAGTGTCTCAACAGTCTATTTTAGAAAGACAACCCCTATGGACAGATTGTGTATAATTTTAATTTCTCAAGAACTTTTTATTTTACTTCTTGAAAACTCATTTTGACTAGAGGAAGTATTCCCTATTCATGTGAATTTGTGTGTTTTGTGTAGGAAGGCTGACTTACTTGGAGTTACTGGTACATATCATGAGACAGAGACATGGGTGCAGATGGTTTATTAAGAAAATGGTTCCAAAAAGCACAAGTGAGGAAATGATGAGCAGGAGAGAGTAAAGAGAAAAGCCAGTCGAGAATGTGTTGCAAAAATGCCTGTTGGTGGGAATACAAGTTGGTACAGCCACTATGGAAAACAGAATGGAGGCTCCTCAGAAAACTAAAATTACCATATGATTCAGCAATCCCACTCCTGGGAATATGCCTAGCCAAAGCTGTATTTCACCCCTATATCCACCCCTGTATTCACAGCAGCACTATTCACTAGCCAAAACATAGACACAACCTAAATGCTGATTGACAGGGATAAAGAAGGTATGGTACTAGAGGTACTACTCAGCCACAAAAAAGAATGGAATAAGGCCATTTGTAGCAACATGTGTACAACTAGAGATTACCATATTAACTGAAACAAATCAGAAAAAGACAAATACCATATGGTATATTTATATATAGAATCTAAAATATGGCACAAATGAACCCGACTACAAAACAGAAACAGACTCACAGACATAGAAAACAGACCTGTGGTTGCCAGGGTTAAGCAGGGGAGGGAAAGTGATGGACTGGGAGTTTGGGCTTGGTAGATGCAAACTATTACATTTAGAGTGGAAAGCAACACAGTCCTAATATATAGCACAAGAAACTATTCACTATTCTGTGATAAATAGTAATGGGAAAGAATATTAAAAATGTATACGTGTGTATAACTGATTCACTTTGCTGTATAGCAGAGATTGATGCAACATTGTAAATCAAGTTACTTAAATTTAAAAAAAATGAAAATGGAAAAGAATGTGCTACAAAAATGGATTACAAATGTGGACACGTGGGGTTCAATCCTACAGTGAATCTCCTTGGAATCTGTGTGTAGAATACACCGCAGGATCAGCCTACTGAAGAGAGGGGTGACTGAAGACCTTATCTAGTTTCTCCCATTGCCGTTGGTTGAAGGCTGACCTGAGTGATGCCAACATATCCCCACACCTACGTTAGGATTGTATGTAGCCAAATAAGCTGGAGAAGGTCCTGAGGTAGAGAGATAAGACACACACTCTTGAGATGGGTCTTGATAGTATGCTGGAAATTGTTTTCGCCTGCAGTTATAGGCAACTCACATAGGCTGAGAGCCAATCGGCCAAAGAAAGCCTCTAATGTGGTAATTCTCACCCAGTTCACAATAATCATTTAATATCTATTACAAGACAGTTCAGGCTGGTGGCTAGGAATGTAAAACTAGATAAAACATCATTCTGCCTCAAGAAGATTTTAATTGTAGTAAAAGAGTAGACAAAAAGAGAAAATTAGATATGCTCAGTGACAGTGATAAATTTCTACATATATAAGAAGAATTTGTAGGGGAGAGGGTGTAGTGATCATGGAAGACTTCTTAGAGGTGATGATGATAATCATGGTGGAGGGAAGTGCTGAAAGACACTTAGAAAAAGCTTTGGGAATGTGTTTGTGGACGGAAACCAGGATGACTGAGATGTAAATGGAGGTGTTAAAAAAAAGAAAACAATCCAATTTAAGAAGACTGTTTGTGCAAGTTGGTTGAAAATTCATCTGTTAGATGGAAGGAAGTCTGGCATCCCACAGGTGATAAATGGAGAGATATGGAAAGCATAAGAATGTGTAGGTAACTGATGTTGCAAATCCCCTAAGGAGGAAAGAAGAATGGACCCAAAGTTCTATTGGAATGATTAGGCCCTTTTTAGAAGGAGGGATGCCTATTTTACTGTGAAGAGAGAGGAGAAATGAAGTTAAGAGGGTGTGTATTCGTTTGTAAAATAGAGAAAATAATAGTAACTACCTTCTAAGGGCTGTGAGGAGACCTAACTCATGAAAGACACTAAAATCATTGTCATTGCTTCTCATGGGTAATATAAACCCCTAAATGTTAGCGGCTGCTACTGCTGCTGCTGCTGCTTAATAGCTTCAATTGTTTCTGACTCTGTGTGGCCCTATGGACTGTAGCCTGCCAGGCTCCTCTGTCCATGGAATTCTCCAGGCAAGAGTACTGGAATGGGTTGCCATTCCCTTCTCCAGGGGATTTTTTCAACCCAGGGATTGAACCCAAGTCTCCTGCATTGCAGACAGATTCTTTACCATTGAGCCACCTGGGAGGCCCCAAAATGTCAGCTAGTATTATTCAAATAAGAGCTTGCTTGCTTTGTTTTGGATTTTAGAGATGCAGAAATGCAAGGGCTTGAAACCATGCCTATGCATTGATCTTTATTCATTATTGCTTTGAATAGGAAATAGTTGTGAAGTTGTTAGGAAATGAGCTAGGGGAATTGGTTGACGGTTGAATGTGACTGCCTGGAAATGGGGAAGGCAGAACCAACAATACAGATATACAGAAGAATTGCTAGTTGGAATCTAGTGTCCAGTAAAGGTTGGAAGTCATGTTTTTGCAGTGACACTAAGCCAAACAGTTGGGTAATTCATTTCTAGGAATGGTAGAGCAGTGTGTTCTAAGGCATGTAAACAGCATTCAGGGTAGCACTAGTTATTTAATAGAAATTGTGCAGTATAAACAGTGACAAATAAGCATATGTATAAACAGCTTAAAAAGAAAAAAACTTGAAAAAATTTCTCAAGGCGTTTAATGAAAATTTTACAATGTATAAGATGATTTTGAATATTCTTATATCTGTGATCATAGCCCACGTTTCTTTGTCAGACTCTGTAATTCTCTTCTACAAATGACATTTTGTTTGAGCAGTTAGCAGTTGGTGCCTCAGTTTCAACTGACATGTTGTTACTAAACACAGTTCTAACACCATAAGGTGATTTGTCAGTGGTAAGAAAAAAATGGTTTATATTTCACTATAGTGAAATAGCACAGAAGGAAGAGTCAGTTGCTTGGAATTCTGGAAATGCCCATGCTGTCAAGTCCAATACCACTGAAAACATTTTTTTACACTAGGATAAAAGGTATACTTTTAATGGTAAAAGCTATGAAAAAACTTAGAAACATCAGAAAGCTTGAAGGCATTGTTTTGATTCTGTAAAAAGTTCAAGGATCATACCTCCAATGAGCTTGAATATCTTGAATATGAACCACACAGTCACTTTAGGGATATGGCCATGGAAGTTTACATTTTTCATTTCTTTCTTTTTTCTTGTGGATACTTTGTGTATCAAAATGAATAAGACCTTTTTGAATATTTTTCCTCCATAAAGTCTTTTGATTCTAGAATCATCAGCATTTTATACCATTATACTATTTTAGAAAGCAGTTCAGTTCAGTTCAGTCGCTCAGTCATGTCCAACTCTTTGTGATCCCATGCACTGCAGTATGCCAGGCTTCCTTGTCCATCACCAACTCCTGGACTTGCTCAAACTCATGTCCGTCGAGTTAGTGATGCCATCCAACCATCTCATCCTCTGTTGTTCCCTTCTCCTCCTGCCTTCAATCCTTCCTAGCATCAGGGTCTTTTCCAATGAGTCAGTTCTTCACATCAGGTGGCCAAAGTATTGAAGTTTCAGCTTCAGCATCAGTCCTTTCAATGAATATTCAATACTGACTTCCTTCAGGATAGACTGGTTGGATCTCCTTGCAGTCCAAGGGACTCTCAAGAGTCTTCTCCAACACACAGTTCAACAGCATCAATTCTTAGGCACTCAGCTTTCTTTATGGGCCAACTCTCACATCCATACATGACTACTGGAAAAACCATAGCTGTGACTAGATGGACCTTTGTGGGCAAAGTAATGTTTCCACTTTTTAATATGCTGTCTAGATTGGTCATAGCTTTTCTTCCAAGGAGCAAGCATCTTTTAATTTCATGGCAGTGAGAGACTTTATTTGGGGGGGCTCCAAAATCACTGCAGATGGTGACTGAAGCCTTGAAATTAGAAATCAGAGTCCCTGTGAAATACTGAAAGAGCCCAGAGATACCAGAAATACCAAACTAGGGATGCCTTTTAAGAAGTAACAGTCAGCTTCCATAGTGGCTTTCATCAATGATGTGCTACTGAAAACCCAGAATATGACCAGGTTATTCAAGAACAATAAAAAGCTGATTAACTAACCACAGAAACTGGATTCTAACACCTTATTGCAACAATACCCAAGAATCGTTGTCCATTTCTCTTCTAGAAGGTCTTGTCACTTTGGCCTGTGATGTAAAACAATCAGACTATGTACACACACACGCACACACACACATACACACAAACACACACAGATATATCCCTGGAGTAGAAAATGGCAACCCACTCCAATTTTCTTGCTGGAAAATCCCATGGGCAGAGGAGCCTGGCGGGCTACAGTCCATGGAGTCACAAAGAGGCAGACACAACTGAGTGTATGCACAAATACACACACGCACACACACACACACATATTATCAGTTAGCAAGTATAGCAAGTTGCTCACATTCTGAAGAGAATATGGAATATGGGAAGTAAGACACTAAAAGAAAAGCAGATTTTTGTCTACCACTTTAAGAAAAATCACCATGGTGTAGAGTCGTGGATGAAATCATCTGCATTTCTCAAGTTCTACTATGAACCATTCTCTCTTTCTTAAAAGTGATTAGTAGGTTCAATAATAAGTTCAACAGAGTTCAAATCTATAAAACTCCAGTGTATGCCATACAATATTCTGAAATATTCTGTTTAACTTAACTTTGAAGAAAGCATTAGTTGCTGAAACCTGGAGAAAGAGGGCTATGAAAATATTACATCAAAAAGATATTTACTAGTTATTGACTCTGGCTTTCACCCTGGCTTTATGATTTGATTGATTTATGTCAATTTCTTCATATGTAAGGTGGACATAATTGTAATGCTCACATCATAAGGATATTGTGAGCACTGGATAATTTATAAAATCACTAAGTCCCTGGCAAATAGTAAGCACTCAAGTGTCAGCTTTTATTATTATTATTATTATTGATATGCTATAAATGGCATTCAATAAACATTACACTAACCTATTTAATCCTCACTATACACTTTTAAAAATACTGTATTTCAGATAATCTGGAAACTACAACTCAGGATAAGTAACATATCTGACTGTCAATAAAAAGACCAAGCATTTCAACTCATATCTAATTATTCAAATTTTGTATTCTTTTTCTAATACCACATAGTCTCCAGATTCTGAGATATTTGATTTTTGACATTTGAAATATGGTATTCCTATACCTCATTACCATGAAAATAGTAAAGGTCTCTGCAGTAGATTAAATATGAATTGAGTCAGTTTCTGATGATTTAATTTTCTGAAACTCAATTTTCATCTAATGACTTCCTTTTGTTACAAGTTTATCAAATGGTTTAGTCCTAGGTGCAGTAGGGACCCACAGATGTATACACATGAGTTAGGGCTATATAATGTTCTTTTATTCACAAAGAGCATGTAGTGAAAATGTGGCTTGTGCCTGGCAAAAAGTTTTATTGAAACCCTATGATCTGTCAGTGATTATTCTAAAGGTACAGACCAGTGATGAAAATGAAATTCTCTCTTTTTTGAAGGTTATGTTTTTATGCACAGAAAGAGATGGTAAATAAGTGTGTGTGTATGTGTGTGTGTATGTGTGTGTGTCTTGTGGGGGATCGTGCATAGGGGGGTCATGAAAGGCATGCCTGCTGGACTGACATTAAGACAGAAAGCTAGATGAAGGGAAGGAGGGACCAAGTGCACGTCTTGAGTGAAAGAACAATCCAGGAGGTCAAGCAAGGGCAAAGATTGACTCTACTGAGGACCAGCAAGAAAGCCAGCTGAGCTGAAGCACAGGGAGTATGGAGGATATAAAACACCAGATGCCCTCACAGCCAGTTACAGAACTACACACTGTGTAATCAAGGCTGGAGTAAAGGCACGGTGTTAGAGCGTGCAAGAGGGGGAGCAATACTGCCTGAGGTCAGGATGGCAGGAGTGGGAAAGGATTTGACGTTTGTTTCAGTCTTTGAATTCTGAGAAATGCTCTGTCAGGGGGAGAGGATAGAGAAGAGATCAAAAGGAATAGAGCAAAGGCATGAAAGTTCACAATTGTGAAGGGCCTGTATGTTGCCTTTTGATGTGATCAGTAGATTTCTCTGTAAGATTTTTTCTTTATTTGCTTTAAGATACCAAGAAAGCCTCATTTCATAAAGCCCAGCAATTAAGTGCAAATTTGTGCCCAAATCATCATTTTAAGCTTCTTATCAAAATCCGAGTAAAAACTTATATTTATTTTTTTAGCCAGTTATACGTAAGAATTAATATACTCTGCAAAGGGTCATTTAACTTTTAAAAATAAATAAAATAAAATAAATATTTTTAATGTAATTCATTTCTTGTGCTAAAAGTTAACATATTAGAATATGATAAAAAAAAAGGGATAAGGCAAAGGATGGGTGATCTTTCAGCAAACACTGCTTTTCCTAGTTGTTTTGGAATGATGTATGTTTTATCAGTATGGCTGACATCTGAAAAAAACACCAATGCAACCAGAATCAAAAACAGCAGCATGGTGGTTCCCTTCACTAGAAATAATTGTCAAATATTTATTTATCTCCTCATCAGGCGAGGTATTAAAATCTTGAATTCACTTTTAATCACTGCTTAGTAATATAGGACACAGGAAAGTGGTCAATGCCATATGAGGAACACAGATTCCCTAGTTTCTTTCTTTAGCACCCATCTTTCCACATTAACAAGCATAGCAGGTAGCATAATGTTGGCCAAATCTCAGCGGTGGCATATTTCCATCTCCCAGGGGATGTGGGAAGACCCAACTGCACAGCAGTAACAATAATTCTAGCATATCCGTTTATGAAATAACTTTGGCAGTAATGACAAGAGGATTTGGATGAAAGTATATTTGTGGTCTTCCAGCTGGAAGATCGGAGCGGAGATTCTAAAGCAAAAGGCACAGAGTGGGATGGCAGATAGTGGCTGCTTGGATAAGAACACAAGAGAGTTGGGGACCCATGCTGAGCTCCAGGGGAAATGCAAACAAGGCAGTCTTTTCAGAATATTCTCTTGCTGCCCATTATCAGTGCAAGACGTTACTAATGCCATCTGCTGGACATACTTGGGATTTAAAAATGGAAACCACACAAATGATACCCCAGTGGCTTCAGTTCTTCTGATTTTGGTATTAACCATCTGGTGATGTCCACGTGTAGAGTCTTCTCTTGTATTGTTGGAAGACGATGTTTGCTATGACCAGTGCATTCTCTTCAGTTCAGTTTAGTTCAGTCGCTCAGTCACATCCTATTCCTTGCAACCAGACCTCCCTGTCCATCACCAACTCTCGGAGTTCACTCAGATTCACGTCCATCGAGTCAGTGATGCCATCCAGCCATCTAATCCTCTGCTGTCCCCTTCTCCTCCTGCCCCCAATTCCTCCCAGCATCAGGGTCTTTTCCAGTGAGTCAACTCTTCACATGAGGTGGCCATAGTATTGGAGTTTCAGCCTCAGCATCAGTCCTTCCACTGAACACCCAGGACTGGTCTCCTTTAGGATAGATTGATTGGATCTCCTTGCAGTCCAAGGGACTCTCAAGAGTCTTCTCCAACACCACAGTTGAAAACAATCAATTCTTCGGCACTTGGCTTTCTTCACAGTCCAACTCTCACATCTATACATGACGACTGGAAAAACCATAGCCTTGATAGATGGACCTTTGTTGGCAAAGTAATGGCTCTGCTTTTGAATATGCTATCTAGGTTGGTTGGTCATAACTTTTCTTCCAAGGAGTAACCGTCTTTTAATTTCATGGCTGCAATCACCATCTGCAATGATTTTGGAGCCCAGAAAAATAAAGTCTGACACTGTTTCCACTGTTTCCCCATCTATTTCCCATGAAGTGATGAGACCAGATGCCATGATCTTCGTTTTCTGAATGTTGAACTTTAAGCCAACTTTTTCACTCTCCTCTTTCACTTTCATCAAGAGGCTTTTTAGTTCCTCTTCACTTCCTGCCATAAGGGTGGTGTCATCTGCATATCTGAGTCTATTGATATTTCTCCCAGCAGTCTTGATTCCAGCTTGTGCTTCTTCCAGCCCAGCGTTTCTCATGATGTACTCTGCATAGAAGTTAAATAAGCAGAGTGACAATATACAGCCTTGACGTACTCCTTTCCCTATTTGGAACCAGTCTGTTGTTCCATGTCCAGTTCTAACTGTTGCTTCCTGACCTGCATACAGGTTTCTCAAGAGGCATGTCAGGTGGTCTGGTATTCCCATCTCTTTCAGAATTTTCCACAGTTTATTGTGATCCACACAGTCAAAGGCTTTGGCATAGTCACTAAAGCAGAAATTAATGTTTTTCTCGAACTCTCTTACTTTTTTGATGATCCAGTGGATGTTGGCAATTTGATCTCTGGTTCCTCTGCCTTTTCTAAAACCAGCCTGAACATCTGGAAGTTCATGGTTCACGTATTGCTGAAGCCTGGCTTGGAGAATTTTGAGCATTACTTTACTAGTGTGTGAGATGAGTGCAATTGTGCGGTAGTTTGAGCATTCTTTGGCATTGCCTTTCTTTGGGATTGGAATGAAAACTGAGCTTTTGCAGTCCTGTGGCCACTGCTGAGTTTTCCAAATTTGCTGGCATATTCAATGCAGCACTTTCACAGCATCATCTTTCAGGATTTGAAATAGCTCAACCAGTATTCCATCACCTCCAATAGCTTTGTTTTTAGTGATGCTTTCTAAGGCCCACTTGATTTCACATTCCAGAATATCTGGCTCTAGGTGAGTGATCACACCTTCGTGATTATCTTGGTCATGAAGATCTTTTTTGTACAGTTCTTCTGTGTATTCTTGCCACCTCTTCTTAATGTCTTCTGCTTCTGTTAGGTCCAGACCATTTCTGTCCTTTATCGAGCCCATCTTTGTATGAAATGTTCCCTTGGCATCTCTAATTTTCTTGAAGCAATCTCTAGTCTTTCCCATTCTGTTGTTTTCCTCATTTCTTTGCATTGATCATTGAGGAGGGCTTTCTTATCTCTCCTTGCTATTCTTTGGAACTCTGCATTCAAATGGGAATATCTTTCCTTTTCTCCTTTGCTTTTCATGTCCCTTCTTTTCACAGCTATTTGTAAGGCCTCCTCAGACAACCATTTTGCGTTTTTGCATTTCTTTTCCTTGGGGATGGTCTTGATCCCTTTCTCCTGTACAATGTCAAAACTCTATTAGCCTTTGCCCTGCTTCATTCTGTACTCCAAGGCCAAATTTGCCCGTTACTCCAGATGTTTCTTGACTTCCTACTTTTCCATTCCAGGCCTGTATAATGAAAAGGACATCTTTTTTGGATGTTAGTTCTAAAAGGTCTTGTAGGTCTTCATAGAACCATTCTGCTTCAGCTTCTTGAGAGTTATTGGTCAGGGCATAGGCTTGGTTACTGTAATAGTAAATGGTTTGCCTTGGAAATGAACAAAAATCATTCTGTCATTTTTGAGACTGCATCCAAGAACTGCATTTTGAACTCTCCTGTTCACTATGATGGCTACTCCATTTCCTCTAAGGGATTCTTGCCCACAGTAGTTGATATAATGGTCATCTGAGTTAAATTCACCCATTCAAGTCCATTTTAGTTTGCTGATTCCTAAATTGTTGATGTTCACACTTGCCATCTCCTGTTTGACCACTTCCAATTTGCGTTAATTGATGGACCTAACATTCCAGGTTCCTATGCAATATTGCTGTTTACACCATTGGACTTTACTTCCATCACCAGTCACATCCACAACTGGGTGGTGTTTTGCTTTGGCTCCATCTCTTCATTCTTTCTAGATTTATTTCTCCACTCTTCTCCAGTAGCATATAGGGCACCTAACAACCCGGGGAGTTCATCTTTCTACATGAACTCCACAGTTGAACTCTATGCATGGACATCACTACATGGTCAATACTGAAATCAAATTGATTCTATTCTTTGTAGCCAAAGATGGAAAAGCTCTATACAGTCAGCAAAAACAAGACTAGAAGCTGACTGTGGCTAAGATAATGAACTCCTTATTGCCAAATTCAGACTTAAATTGAAGAAAGTAGGGAAAACCACTAGACCATTTAGGTATGACCTAAATCAAATCCTTTATGATTATCCAGTGGAAGTGACAAATGGATTAAAGGGATTAGAAGTGATAGAGTGCCTGAACAACTATGGATGGAGGTTCATGTCATTGTACAGGAAATGGTTATCAAGATATTCCCTAAGAAAAAAATGCAAAAAAGGAAAAATGGTTGACTGAGGAGGCCTTACAAACAGCTATGAAATGAAGAGAAGTGAAAGGAAAAGAAGAAAAGGAAAGATATACCCATTTGAATGCAGAGTTCCAAAGAACGGCAAGGAGAGATAAGAAAGCCTTCCTCAGTGATCAATGCAAAGAAATAGTGGAAAAGAACAGAATGGGAAAGACTAGAGATCTCTTCAAGAAAATTAGAGATACCAAGGGAATATTTCATGCAAAGATGGGCTTGATAAAGGACAGAAATGGTATGGACCTAATATAAGCAGAAGATTAAGAAGAGGTGGCAAGAATACACAGAAGAACTATACAAAATAGATCTTCACGACCAAGATAATCACGATGGTGTGATCACTCACCTAGAGCCAGAAATTCTGGAATGAGAAGTCAACTGCACCTTAGGATGCATCACTATGAACAAAGCTAACAGAGGCGATGGAATTCCAGTTGACTATTTCAAATCCTAAAAGATAATGCTGTGAAAGTGCTACACTCACTATGCCAGCAAACTTGGAATACTCAGCAGTGGCCACAGGACTAGAGAATGTCAGTTTTCATTCCAATCCCAAAGAAAGGCAATGCAAAAAATGCTCAAACTACCGCACAGTTACACTCTTCTCGTATGCTGGCAAAGGGATGCTCAAAATTCTCCTGCCATTCTTCAACAGTATGTGAACCGCTGGATTTAGAAAAGGCAGAGGAACCTGAGATCAAATTGCCAACATCCACTGGATCATTAAAAAAGCAAGAGAGTTCCAGAAAAACATCTACTTCTGCTTTATTTACCACGCCAAAAAACCTTTGACTGTGTGGGTGACAACAAACTGTGGAAAATTCTTAAAGAGATGGGATTACCAGGCCACCTGACCTGCCTCCTGAGAAATCTGTATGCAGGTCAAGAAGCAACAGTTAGAGCTAGACATGGAACAACAGACTGGTTCCATGAGAAAAGAGTACTTCCAGGCTATATATTGTCACCCTGCTTATTTAACTTATATTCAGAGTACATCATGAGAAATGCTTGACTAGATGAAGCACAAGCTGGAATAAAGGAGAAATATCAATAACCTCAGATATGCTAAGAAAACTTAAGTTTAGAAAAACTAATAAAAAATTAGAAAAGCCATAGAAAAAAACTTAGAATAACCTTAGAAAAACTAAGGAAACCTTAGAAAAACTAACCTTAGAAAACTTAACCTCAGAAAACTAAGATCATGGCAATTGATCTCTGGTTCCTCTGCCTTTTTTAAATCTAGTGGTTCACATACTGTTGAAGACTGATCTGGAGAATTTTGAGCATTCCTTTGCTAGCGTATGAGATACGTGTCATAAGGATGACACCACCCTTATGGCAGAAAGAGGAGAACTAAAGAGTTGCCTGATGAAAGTGAAAGAGGAGAGTGAAAAAGTTGCTTAAAGCTCAACATTCAGAAAACTAAGGTCATGGCATCTGGTCCCATGACTTCATGGCAAATAGATGGGGAAACAGTGGAAACAGTGACAGGCTTTATTTGGGGGGGCTTCAAAATCACTGCAGATTGTGACTGCAGCCAGGAAATTAAAAGCCGCTTGCTCCTTGGAAAAAAAGTTATGACCAACCTAAACAGCTTAATAAAAACCAGAAACATTATTTAGCAATAAAGGTCCATGTAGAGAAAGCTATGTTTTTTTCCAGTAGCCATGTATGGAAGTGAGAGTTGGACTATAAAGAAAGCTGAGCGCCGATGAATTGATGCTTTGAACTGTGGTGTTGGAGAAGACTCTTGAGAGTTCCTTGGAAAGCAAAGAGATCCAACTAGTCCATCCTAAAGGAAATCAGTCCTGAATATTCATTGGAAGGGCTGATGCTAAAGCTGAAACTCCAGTACTTTGGCCACCTGATACAGAGAACTGACTCATATAAGCAAGGTAAAAAGACAGCCTTCTGAATGGGAGAAAATAATAGCAAATGAAGCAACTGACAAACAACTAATCTCAAAAATATGCAAGCAACTTATGCAGCTCAAGTCCAGAAAAATAAACGACCCAATCAAAAAATGGGCCAAAGAACTAAATAGACATTTCTCCAAAAAAGACATACAGATGGCTAACAAACACATGAAAAGATGCTCAACATCACTCATTATCAGAGAAATGCAAATCAAGACCACAATGAGGTACTACTTCACACCAGTCAGAATGGCTGTGATCCAAAAGTCTGCAAGCAATAAATGCTGGAGAGGGTGTGGAGAAAAGGGAACCCTCCTACACTGTTGGTGGGAATGCAAACTAGTACAGCCACTATGGAGAACAGTGTGGAGATTCCTTAAAAAATTGCAAATAGAACTGCCTTATGACCCAGCAATCCCACTGCTGGGCATACACACCAAGGAAACCAGAATTGAAAGAGACACATGTACCCCACTGTTCATCGCAGCACTGTTTATAATAGCCAGGACATGGAAACAACCTAGATGTCCATCAGCAAATGAATGGATAAGAAAGTGGTGGTACATATACACAATGGAGTATTACTCAGCCATTAAAAAGAATACATTTGAATCAGTTCTGATGAGATGGATGAAACTGGATCCGATTATACAGGGTGAAAAGAAAAACACCAATACAGTATACTAACACATATATATGGAATTTAGAAAGATGGCAATGATGACCCTGTATGCAAGACAGCAAAAGAGACACAGAGGTGTAGAGCAGATTTTTGGACTCTGTGGGAGAGGGAGAGGGTGGGATGATTTGGGTGAATGGCATTGAAACATGTATGCTATCATGTAAGAAACAAATCGCCAGTCTATGTTCAATGCAAGGTACAGGATGGTTGGGGCTGATGTACAGGGATGATCCAGAGAGATGATATGGGGTGGGAGGTGGGAGGGCGGTTCATGTTTGGGAACTCATGTACACCCGTGGTGGATTCATGTCAATTTATGGCAAAACCAATACAGTATTGTAAAGTAAAATAAAGTAAAAATAAAAATTAAAAAAAAAAAAAAGAAAAGCCCCTGATGCTGGGAAAGATTGAAGGTGGGAGAAGGGGCTGACTGAAGATGAGGTGGTTGGATGGCATCACTGACTCAATGGACAAGAGTTTGAGTAAAGTCCGGGAGTTGGTGATGGACAAGGAGACCTGGTGTGTTGAAGTCCTCAGGGTCACAAAGAGTTGGACACAACTGAGGGACTGAACTGAACTTACTTCTTCTAGTGAGAAGAAGACCAAATAAGCTAAAAACAAAAACAAAGTAAAGCCATGTGCATGTTTAATGTCCTTGAAGTCAGAGGCTTTGTATTATGACTCTGTATTTCAGAAAATTACAGTATTTAATTGTATTGTGTTTTATAGCAGAACTCTATTGTATTAATAGTACAATTGACCCATATATGACATTCAGACAATTGGATATTGAGTTTGTACTGTAAATCCATGAATTCCTTGCTAATAATCTATTATGTACTATAAATTTTATACTTGATACATATCTTCTATATTTTATTGCAAAAGAAATAGTGTTGATTTGGTTTTATCTTATTTTAACTAGAAATGGATAAAAATTTAAAAGATTTAATAAAAAATGAAAAAAGAACAAGTATTATTCTTTTGTTAGAACTATTACATATGCATTTGGGTTTTACATAAAATATGTTGATTCAACTTTTTGTATAAGTTTTTGTTTTGTGAAAAAAATTTTCCTTTATTAGTTGGAAAACTCTCTCTAGGATTATTATAAGGCCATGCTTTTGAAATTGTGAATTTTCTTGTGGTGCTGCAGTACAATTTTAGAACTCTTAAATATGTGTGACTAAGTTAGCATAGGTTCCAGTCTATATCTCCCCAAAAGTACTAATCCCATGAGATTTGCAGTGGGGAAAAATGGTTTCCATGATCAAAATCTTTTGGAATATGCTAAGTTCCAAGTACCTCGGAGATCCATAAAGCACATTTATTAAAGTATAAGGTGTTGGTATTCACTGAGAGTTTTTAGTATGAGCTATTACTGCATTTAACCTTTGTCATGACTCTTAGTGGTAGTTTAGTTGTGGGTCCTGTCATTAACCCTCATGACAAAGAAGGAAACTGAGGCCACAGAATTGGTCATATGTTCAAAGTCACACTGTAAGATAATGGAGAAAAATCTCTGACTTCAGAGCTCATGCTCTTCAGTCTGAAGCCATATGCTCAAAATAATAATGTATGAAACAGTATTGCACATTAATATGACTTTTATGTTAGTTATATTTCAGTATTGATATTAACCTGTTAAAAGCTTTGAGGATTAATGCAGTAATACATCTCTTTAACTTGGCTTAACTCAACATTTCTCAATCGGGTTTGGCTACAGAAAGCTAACAAATTTTAGGGAAAATAGTGTCCCACAGAATACAGTTCGAGAAATGCAGATATAAGCTATAGTATCGTAGTAGATGAGGAGACAGGATGGGAGTAACTTTTCAGTATTTCTTTGGCCACTTGCTCCAAATAACTATGAGTGCCTTTCCCAAGGTAGACTATCACTCAAGGATTCCACTTGACAATTTGGAATGGGCAGTGCTGCTGCTGTTAAGTCGCTTCAGTCATGTCCAACTCTGTGCAACCCCATAGACAGCAGCCCACCACGTTCCCCCATCCCTGGGATTCACCAGGCAAGAATACTGGAGTGGGTTGCCATTTCCTTCTCCAATGCGTGAAAGTGAAAAGTGAAAGTGAATGGGCAGTGGTAGCAAGCAAACACCTGATATGTTTGCTGCTGCAGATGCACAGAGCACGGGAACCCTTCACACAAATTTGGATTATATAGTATATCCTGCAAAGGGAGTGAGCTTAATTTAGTTAAGCTACAAGGCTGAGTGAAAAACAGCATGCTGCTGTTATTGTTGAGTCAATTAAATTGTCCTCTGTGCTCATAGGAACTGTTCCACATTTATTACCAGTGAGATATACGCTCCGGCAGTTTCTTTGCTTTGGATTGTCTTATATTTAGCACATCTAAAGATTTGAGAATGGATGATGGAAGACATGGTGATAAATTGTCAGGCTTTTCCAAAGATTCAGAAGTTCTAAAGTTCCTGCCAGTGACAGATGGCCTGTCCTTACTCATCGCTTGTCTTCCTGACAGGACTTGATTTTTTTCCCCCTTTTTTGTTCAATTTTCTTAAAGTAAGCTAAGCTGCTTGGGAAGTAGGATAGTCTCATTTGTTATAACTGTGTTACTCTACGTTGATGTGGAAGCAGCTCTATATGAATATGAACCTGGCTCCCTCTATGTTATTAATGTATACATGTGTAGTGTTACACGAGAAGCATGGGACAAGAAGGGAGAGAAACAGATAACCCAGGAAAACCCCTACTTCCCTTATTCCTGTTATATTGTAACCAAACCTACTAGTTAAACCACTGGTTAATCTTTTCTTACTGCCATTGTCTTTCATAGCCCAAGCATCACGTGATCTTTTGGGGAGTGCTTATTATTATATGGTAATACAGTATACATTATTTGTAGGACCTTTATTATTTCATAACAATCAACAAAAATTGAAATTTGGGAGTAAATAGTATAGTTAGGTTGTACTAACTTGCTAGATGTTTATACAAGTCCACAGAATGAAACCAAACAACTATAAAAGTGATGGAATTAAGTGTAAAATAGGTTCCCACTAGAAAAATAAAAAAGGAATAAATATTTCAATCAAATTGCTTAATCCTTTCCATTGGTTTAAAATATGTTTACTGCTGAAATAGGAAATGTTCTACTTAAGTAAGGAAGATAAGAAAAAGAAACAATTTCTCTGATCCGAGTTCTGGTATGTTGTTGTTTAGCTGCTCAGTCGTGTCTGACTCTTTTGCAACCTCGTGATCCTGTAGCTGTCCAGGTTCCTCTGTCTATGGGATTTTCCAGGCAAGAATATAATGCAGTCAGTTGCCATTTCCTACTCCAGGGGATCTTCCTGACCCAGGAATCAAACCTATGTCTCCTGCAAGTCTCCTGCATTACAGACAGACTCTTTACCACTAAGCCACTGGGAAAGCCCCTAGTATAAGTGTAAATAAATATGAAGACTTAGAATATTCTAGAATGTCTTACATATCTTCTTAATCCTTTGTCCAGATGTATTACTAATTCAGTATTTCAAGCTGGTAATGCAGTTAGTTCGATACATTACTTAGTCTAAAATATATCAAATGGAAAGTGATTAATATGAATAAAAAGTTAAATTATCAGATAGATGTATTGATTTAGTATTTATAATAGTTGTTTGATATTTGTTATCTACAAAATTAACTGAGAATTTATGTGTAAATTTGTCTTTCCTAAGAGTGTTCACCTTAGCTCCATTTGATTGGGAAAAACATAAACAATATTATTATCACTCCTTTTTACCTTTTCTTTTAACTCTAGTGTAAAATTTATTTCTCTGGAGATATATATATATATTAATATATACATATATTACACACTGGTATAGATATAATAGTAGGTCATGTATACATATCAACATAATATATAAATATACACTTAATATAAATAGATAGCTTTTATAACACTTTTTTTGTACAACACTTTTTATTGCTAATAAGTTACTGGTGATAGTTTATTTAAGATGATTAAAGTAAAATAATGATTAAATTAGAAACAATGGATGCCATTACTGGTATAAAATGACTTCTTAAGCTAAAATTGAAAACTGCCATTGGTCATGCTTTCTACATTGTTTCACCTAAAGTTGAACATGTATGTATTTCAAAAGCAATAATAATAGTATAGCTTAAAAATAGATCACATGTCCTCACTTCTATGATAAGATATTTATTATCAAGTCACCTTAGTAAGGTCATAGGAATCTATGTGATGATATATTTGGAAATAGTATAAAATGTATACCAAAATTTAAAAAATATTCTCCGAATAATTACATAATTGAGAAAGTATTGACTCACATAAATGTAATTCCAATTGTGCTTCTCATGATTCAGTGGATATTTCAGTAGGCATTTCTCAGTAGGACAAAGACTAACCCCCGAAAGTAATGTATGCACCATGTATGCGCTAGTCACTCAGTTGTGTGAGACTCCCTGCGACCCCATGGACTGTAGCCCACCAGGCTTCTCTGTCCATGGGATTATCCAGGCAAGAATACTGGAGTGGATTGCCATTTTCCTCTCCAAAAATAATTCATCAGTTCATTTTGGTTCAGTTCAGTCACTCAGTTGTGTCTGACTCTTTGCAACCCCATGAATTGCAGCACGCCAGGCCTCCCTGTCCATCACCAACTCCCACAGTTGACTCAAACTCATGTCCATCGAGTCGGTGATGCCACCCAGCCATCTCATCCTCTGTCATCCCCTTCTCCTCCTGCCCGCAATCTTTCCCAGCATCAGGGTCTTTTCCAATGAGCATGAGGTGGCCAAATTCTTGGAGTTTCAGCTTCAGCATCAGCCCTTCCGATGAACACTCAAGACTGATCTCCAAGTAATTCACACTTTATAGCAATTCCTTGCTGGTTATTAGAAAGCATCTTCACTTAAAACCTGACCTTTTGGTGTTACTGCTGAAAATAGCACGGCAATCTCTTACAAAACAATCTACCCTAACTTTTATCTCTATGTTCCATGGCATGAATCATAAGAACATGTCTTAGGATGTTCATGATAAAGTTGGATAGAATGGAAATGCACTGCAATAGGGTTACTTTTTTGGCCTAAGCCAAGGATAATTTAGAATCAATTTATTTAAAGCTATTCAGTCAAGTTTGCTACCTATACATAGTTTACTTTTTCTTTTACATAAGTTTTCTTTCTGCTCATATTATTAGCAAAACTACTGAAATTAACCAACTATAACTTGTGCTAATATAATTTCCATCACTTTTATAGTCTTTTCATTCAGGTAATTTTACAATTGGATCTCCTCAATATGCATACTCAAAACTTCTTAGAACATGGACATTTTACTTTGTCAAGACAATGACGAAACATATACACAGGGAAGTAATGGATAAGAATATTAAGTTAGAGCCAGATAATGGAAGGATATATTAGGTATTAGATATTTAGATATCTAAGATATCTAATATCCTTAGATATTTATTAGGTAGATGATACAAGGTCACCAAAGCTTTATTTGGATTAGGAAATTCAATGCAAATTGTACTCAGTTAAATCACAAAAATGGTATTGTTTGTATTCTTTTTTTCATTTGAAGCCTTTGTTTTTCTAGGCTTTTAATTAACTTTATTTTCAAACTTAGCGAGTCTACACTGCGCTTACAAGATGAGCACAAATGCTTCTACCATGTTTTTCTGTAACAGTTTTCCACTTTCATTGACTTTTCAGTTGAAAAGGACCTTTCCGACATGTGATATATTTTTGTCATTTGTCAAATATATCTTTTTAGTTTGGTTTGTTTTTCACAATTAATGCTGACTGAGAGCTGGTTTGTTTTCTGTTCCAGGTTGTGGAGACTAATTTGGTTGCTTTTGACTGTCACTGGATCATTATAAATGAGGTAAATCTAACTAAACCTTACTGTCAATTCTGAGTCCTGTTTTCATATGTATAGTCACAGCTATAGCTTTAAACTTCTAACAGGAAACAGAACACAGAGTAAACGTTCAGCTCACTGAAAGGATGCCATTAAATAGCATAAGGAGTTTTTGCAAATTATAAAGGGCTTTGTATGAATAAAATAAATACAGAACATCTTCCCCACTGAGTATCTTTTAGCCTTTTCCGTTGGCACACACTGCGTACATCAGAGATCATTTTTATAAAAAGTACAGTTCTCCTTTGTAAGCAAAGTGAATCCCTCCCAGTGGAGGGCCTGTGTTCCATTTATATTTTACTGTTGTTTCTAGAACTTTTATATCCCACCCCCTTACAAGTGGATTAAATAGTTCCTCACATGAATATGAATAAATAAGAGCAGATTGTTTTGCTTTTCAAAAAGAAACACAACTGTTTTAAAATCCACCGACTTGTCAAATTTCTTGTGAAAGATTTTTTTTTTTTTGCAAAAACAATGCATAACATTAAAAATACAGTATTATAACATGAGAGCATGTGAAATAAGTTGTTCCATTAGCACCTGCCTGTCAGAGTTGGAAAGGAAAATGAGTAGATCAGTCAAATAATGAGATAATGATCTAGTATTTAGTATATCTATTATTACTTATGGAAAAAATAATGTGTTGTTTATCAAATGATACTAATGTTGAATTATAGAATAATACATTTTATCTCAGGAGCAAAACAGCATTTTTGGCAAGAATTCTAGTCTTGAATTCAGCAAGATAGGCTCAATCCTGACTTTGAAATTGGTTCCTAGCTGTGTTACTATGGATATATAATAAAATATCCTATGCCTCAGGGGTTATTTGTTAGTTTGTGCTGTATGTATAACAACATTTACTTTACCAGTTCTTAATGAAAATTAAGTGAAATATTATTGAATGCTCTGAACATGGTGCCTAACAAATGACACTCAGTAAATGGTATTGCATTAATGATCAGAATACATTAAAAGTTCACAGATCACTTACTCACATATTATTTTGTTGAATAATAAATAGTGTTATAAAGTATTGAGGAAATGGGGTCTTGCCTTTCCTTATACAGAGAAATAAAAATGATTCTTAGTTTCAAGTTGTTTCTCCTAAACACCCTTCATTGCTGAATTTTAGCTCTCTTGATGGTTCTTGTTTGTTCAGTTTAAAGGTACTGGAAACATTTTACAAACCTGTTTTTTGCCTGCCAGACTTTGATTCTACATGATTTGTCAGTGTATTTCTTATGTCACATTAAGATGTGTTCTTCAGAGATCCCCACAGATAATGTGTGTATGTCAGATCTGCTTTTCAGTGAAGTTTTTAAGTCAATCTAGAATGACTAAACATCAGGATGGATTAAGGGAAAGGGAGACAACAAACAAACCACATACCTAGAAATACCTTTTCTAGGTATTTTTATCTCTTTTTTCCCCAAAGAATCTAAGGTTCAAATAAATCGAATGATTTGTCAAATATTATGGAACTATTAAGTAGTAATAATGAGATTTAAAACTTAATCTTTTCCAGTCTAAAGTTTTGGTTGTTGTTGCCTGTTTTTGTTTTTTTTTTTTTAATTTTCCTTATAGATTACATTTTTGAAATTTGTGCTCTTAAATTTCAATCTTATAGGAGCCAATAACTTTTCTGTTACTTTTTGTCTTTAGCTTAATATTTTCTGGATTACTGTTTTTTGAAATAGAGAATCCTCCTAATTTCTAGTTTTTGTTTCACACCCAGCTTCTGATGAGGACTAGGCCACACACCTATTTTGATATGAAACAAACTGGAGCTGTTTTACTTGTTTGTGTCAATATCGATGACCAGGGGGAAAAAGTGATTTCTTGCCTCTTTAGAGACATGGATTAATCAAACAAATTAACACTTACAATTGATAAATGGAAATGCCCATTCTTTTCTAATCTTTGGTAAGACTGCAGAAAGGACTCCTGAATTAACATTTTCCCGATATTCAACTTAACTTCTAATGTTATCCTTGTATCTTGAAAATGTGAATCCAGGTAGAGAGAGCTTCCCATGGCACCAATGACCATCTGTCTACTGCTTGCTTGTCAGTTTGTGCTATGGAAGAAATTGCTTTTTCATATTATAAAGAGGAAGTTGAGTAGTATGTATTTCATTTATGGAAAGAGCAATAGCTTATATTTTACTGTATCTTTCATAAAGATTGTAACTCATTCTGTTAAACTTCTCATTAAGTTTTATTTCATCAAATATTAGGGCAAATGATGTCTTTCAACAATTGTTTCATAATTTGAGTCCCTATTTTACAAAAAAACAATCCACACAAAAAACAATATATATTAGAAGCTTAGAACACAGTATAGAAAACCTTGGTGTTTTTTCATTCACATGTTAGTTTCCCACTGTAAATTGTTATAACTAGAGCTTCACTTTTACTATTACTGAAACCCTTATCTCTTTTTTACTCACAGTCTTCCTTACTGGTCCTTGACCAGAGATGTAATTTTAGGCAGAGCAGGTCAATACCACTTAAGTCTTTGAAAAATCTCATGGTCACAGCCCGCACTGTTTACATTGGTTATCATATTTTTTCCCTAAACTAGGCTTAAAGAAATCAGAGATCAAGCATATTTTCTGTACTTTCATCCCTAAGAAATACCATCCATATATGTATCTGTGCTCAACCCACTTAATTCTACATGATTCCATCCAGCCACCTCATTCTCTCTGAAATATGCCTCAGGAAACTTGAGTCTCACTACCTTTATTTGTTTTATAGGTCTGTTTATAATAAATGAATCAAATTTTATCTTAATTTTCATAAAATGACAAACATGAATTCCTCAAGTTTCCTAGGAAAATAATAAACTCTAAAAGGAGCAACAACAACAACGAAGTCCAGCAACTTGCAAATGCCCATTTTGTTTGAACATGGACATTGTGAATCTGATTAGTTTGGTTTGTGTAGCTACTATTTTGTTGCTAATTTTAAAATGGGTTGCAAACATTTACTTAATCTTATTGCACCAACAGTTTCTCAAAGAGAAACTATAAATCAAAGTTGGCATTGTGCATCATGATACAAATTGATGCTAAAGCTTGAAAACAGTGTATTTCTTTCATTTGCATCAAATGTGCTGTAATAATGAGAGGCTATGCTAGTTCATATGGTGTAATCAATCATATGCTGCTGCTGCTGCTGCTGCTGCTAAGTCGCTTCAGTCGTGTCCGACTCTGTGCGACCCCATAGACGGCAGCCCACCAGGCTCCTCCGTCCCTGGGATTCTCCAGGCAAGAACACTGGAGTGGGTTGCCATTTCCTTCTCCAATGCATGAAAGTGAAAAGTGAAAGTGCAGTCACTCAGTCGTGTCCGACTCTTAGCGACCCCATGGACTGCAGCCCACCAGGCTCCTCCATCCATGGGATTTTCCAGGCAAGAGTACTAGAGTGGGGTGCCATTGCCTTCTCCCAATCATATGCTAGTAGTTGGAAATGGTATTTATCTTTTCCCTGCAATCAGGTGATCCAGCAGAGAACAGCCTTTCCTTATAAGTATTTTCATCCCTTCAGAGTCACGAAGCAGATGGCCTAGCACTTTATTTAAGTGTTACAAGTTAGAAATTCAGATGAGAAGATATACATACATAAATGCATATTAGAAGTATAGAACAGTGTAGAAAACCTCAGTTCTTTTCTCATCCACATGTTAGTTTCCTACTGTAAATTGTTATAAATGTAACTTCTCTTTGTTACTGAAACCCTTAGCTCTTTTTTACCCGCAGCCCTCCTTACTAGTCCTCGAGCAGAGATGTAATTTTAGGCAGAGCAGGTCAATACCACTTAGTGTTTCAATACCACTTAATGTATACACACACACACACACACACTGTTTAGAGCAGCAAGAAGCATAATGCTATATGTAGTCTTCTATTCCCTGATGATACTAAACCTGACCCTTGGTGTCCTGACTTCTTATTTAAATACTAGTTTTTTAGTTTAAGCCATTATTCTCTGCTAATCACTGCTTAGTTCTGCAGTGAAGAAGTTGTGGTTATGGTTGAGATTTGAATATGTGTAATGAATATTTTTCATTTTTCTAGTTTAGTGATTAATTGAACTGCTCTCTACTAATCTGTCAAGCAGAAAGTTGACATTCTGTTCCTCTTTCCACACTTGTAGTCTGCAGTTGGTTTTGTTCCATGTTTCATGGTATATGTATAATAATTTCACATTACTGTTAAACTTTATGGAAGCATCAAAGGATCTTTTTTGTTAAGAGAGCATAATCATACCAGCAACACAACAATAAATATAATCTTTTCAAATTATACTACATAGCACACTGCTTAATATCATTACTAAAATCTGCTTTATTTATAATAGATAAAGTTATTAAAACACCCCAGTGTCTCTACTTAAAGTTTCAGGGATCTGTCTTTCAAAGATGGTTTGCTGAAATCTTGCCATTCATTCAATTTTTTATTTGACAGTACATTTAATGAATACCTACTCTAAGCCAAGAACTTCATTAGATATTAAGAGATAAAAGAATAGGAAAGGAGGAAGGGATCCTATTCTGAAACAGTTTATGTAATATAGATTGGCATCCAATCTAATAGACTTTGAGTCTTTCCTTCCCTGGAATTCTATTAACTTAAGCTTAAAGCTGATATCCTACAAGGATTCAGGAGTGATCCAATTCTCCTAAAAGATTTGTTCTGGAAATTGGCTGCTTCTGGTGGAGTTATAGCCATACCAGATATTTTAGCTTTCCCCTCCCTTGGCTTTGACTCCATTCAGAGTTCACTCTATGTTAAACTATCACAGTAAGTGAATAAGAATCTTTTTCTTGGATATATTGATTTGACTCTTGATAATTTTTGATTATCCATGTAAGCAATTTTTGGAGAAAAAAGAAGCTGAATGCTTTGCTCTTAAGAACACTTGAGAAAAATTAAGTACACTAAAACATATTTGTTTTTCGTTGCAATATTAATTCTTATTTCATAAATATGGTCACTAAAATAAATAATACAAAAAAGACAAATAATTTTTAATTTACTTTCTTTAAATTCCTTCAAACTCAGGAAATGTCTGTATAACTTAGTAGCATATTTAGGTAGTACAGAGGACTCAGTTGAGTGCGTGGTAAACTAGTTCTTCATATGATTATTTTTAAAATCAATTATTTTAACATTTTGTAAAGTCTGAACATTTGAACAGCATAGATTCCAATAGATTATGCAACAGCTTCATATTTTAATAAAGCAGTTTACCTAACAATTTCTTTTTCTTTTAAAAATATTTCTTAACAGATTAAATATTCACTTGACTTCCACTGTTTACATAACATTGTATTTACCAGTTTTGAAATGCATCTTCTGGAATGCAGTTCTTTAAATATAAAATAGCTACCTAATCAAGTTTTCATATCACTATCAAACTATTTTTGAGATCAGGTGTCAAACTAAAACTGCAAGTGAATTTTTTGAGACAGATTGTCTGTTAGCTTCATTCAGAATGGCAGATTCTTTCCTACCAGAAAATTACTTTCTTTTCCCTTCCTCAAATAATAATAGGCAAAATATATTCAATTCAAATTGACATTTTCTCAGATATAGTTTAGTCATTTAGACATCTGAGGACTTCAGCTTTTAGAACTTGTAAAAGGTAACCATCCTTTTGTGTGGATTTAAAACTAGTCCTCTCAAAGACTTTGGCTTCTGATAGATGACTTTACCATTCCTTATAGAATCATTAAGCTATTAAATTCTAGAATAATATATCTTTATTGTTTTAATTCCTATCGCTCATGAATATTAATCTAAATAATTCCTGTAAGGAAAATGGATTCCTTACATGATTACTTCAGATACTGTCTTTGGATGACATTTATAAAACCTCATTATGAGTAAAGGGTATGTTGATGAAGAACTTGGAATCTCCCTACTTCTTTATTTGTAAATGAGAATTAACAACATCTGAATCAGAATGTAGTTTTTAGCAGAAAATGAAATAATGTGTTAAGTACTTAGTATTTTTCCCAAAATATAGTAGGATCTTAATAAATGTAAGTTTTTGTAGTTCAGCACTGGTGGAGCACGTAGAAATAGTGGTATTTGACAAAATATTGATAAATCTTATATTGCTAAAGAAAAAAGACCACATATATAACACAGTTTAGTCAATATTATGAGAGAGTGGTAGAATTTTTCACTGCTTTTTAAAAATCAAGATGCCTATCTGCATAATATTAAAAATTTTTAAACATGTAATAACATTGAATGACAAAAATTTATTTTAAACATTTCCTGTTTAAAGTTGAGACCTAAAATGAAGTTGATAGACACTGTAGACACTGTTTAATTTTACTTCATGAGTAGATGGCAGAGAATTAAAAACTGACCTGCTTTTGCCAGACAGAAATTTTGGTATCAGTGAATGATATACACTAAAGGAAAAAACGGCATTTTAAACTGAGAAAAATCATCTTTATGGTACATTAATTGACTGGAAATCCAGTATATTTATACTAGATATGGCTGATAGTAGGTGTTATTTTATTTTCAGAAAAATCTTTATTTCATAAAGATCATAAATAAAGGATGGATTTTAAAGCTAATATGTTCTATGACAAAGAAAATTTACACTTGTAAATCTTTTTCTCTTTCATTATTCTGTAATAATTCTTTGAAACAAACCTGAGAAATACTCACTTCATCCAATGTGTATCCTATGTCAAATATTTTATTTCTGTTGCTGTAAGAATCTATTGAAAACAATAATATGTTAATTACAAAGACTTCATCGGTTTAAAAGATTTCAGATGGATATCATGAATTACAAACTACCTTTGTAAAGGCTAAGTAAACTACTAAGTAAGGCTGCATTAAAACTAAAATTTATTTAATCACATCTATTCTAATTCCAATTAGAACAGATACATGTTAAAAATATTATTTTATTTTTTTTATTTTCACATCCATAGTTGAGTCAAATCTTAAAGTTTAAGTCTAGAGTTGGATGGTGACTGGGAAAAGGAAGAAGAAAATGGTTTTCTTTGTGTTCTCAAAGGCTTATATGCAAACTAGTAGTAATTTGGATAAACATCACTGGAGTTTATTTTGTATTAATCAACAGACTTTTTCTTCTTTATGTTAAGAACACAATTATATACTAATAAATCAGTTCAGCAGTTAATGAGCATTTTATCTATTCCTTATCAAAACAAGTCCATGAGTTAACACCAATAGTTCTAAGAAATAATTGGGAAAAGTCTTAAAAAATGATGCCTCCTCTTTCTCTCGCTGCTGTCTTATTTAAGAATCCCCTTTTCATTGCTTATATATATATAAAACTCTTACAACTATCTTCCTAGGTCGTCAAAGTACCTTGAAATCCATTAATGAATAATTAAGTGTAATAGCAGCTTACTTTGTGACCTTTTCCAATGTTTAGATAACACATAGTTTTCTGACGTATTCAACATATTATAAACTTATTATAAAGAAAAAGTATTCAAGTCCATCACTTCATATGAAATTATTTAGGCATTCATTAATTATATACATAAATGCATATAATTTAAAGCACAGACAGCAACTACAAATGAGTTGATTATTTTAATGAACATGTGGTATTGTTTTCACTTGGATATGGGCTAAGCATTAAGCAAATGTTTTACAGTAACAGAATCTCTTAGCATTTCCTGATAACAACTCATTAATAGTTTTGTGTTCTGTTATGTACTATAACATTTCTAATTCTTCCATTTCTTATCTTATAGGAAATAAATGATGTGGATGTACAGGAACTTGTAAGAAGGTCAATTGGAAGGTTAACCATCATTCGACAGACATTTCCAGTCCCCCAGAATATAAGTCAGCGATGTTTCCGTGGCAACCATCGAATATCTTCAACATTGTGTGATCCAAAGGATCCATTTGCTCAGAATATGGAGGTATATTCTAAGCACCCAGATATTTCTTTAAGGATTTTTTTTTTTTTTGGTCAGCTGTAGAGAGATATTTTCTGGTGGCATTGCATTCAGAATTCTACATGTTTCCATTTTTGGTCCAGCAATTTCATAAGTCTACTTGGGAAGAGTGCTAAGAATCTTTCTTTGATTGTTCTAAATTTCATTGCAGCAAAATATCTATTTGATAAAAATATAATCAGTGAAGGTTATTCTCTTTTCAGCAAGTAGTTCAATAGCATTTCTCATGGTAGAATTCATGATTGATACTCCTTAATGCCAAACTCCAAATTATTAAGCTAATAAATTTGTTTCCCTTTTCTGGCATAACAAGGATATAGAAGCTTATTCCTTTTTAAAGATTAATTTCTGGTTGGAAGGGGACTTCATCAGAAAAATATTTAGAAATCTGAAAATGCAGAAGTGTTATATAAAGTTATATCCAACTCAGATGGGAGATAGCTGAAACCTTTGCTATTCAGAATACAACAAAAATTTGAAAGTAAATGAATATAATCTCTGAGCAGCAAAATGAATAAAATAACATAAATTCCCTGTAGCTTACACATAAGAATGCCCTTTTAATACTCATCTGGATCCTATTTCTTTTTCTTAAGGAAACTCCTATCAGAAATTTTTGTGTTATTTCACTTTGCACTGGCCATCTCAATATGTCAGTTTGAAGGAGGTTTGCCAAAGGCAGGCACGTCAACGAGAATAGAGCATAGGAAGACCTGTAACGATGCAAGAAACATAAAAAGAGAAATCAAAGAGATATGCTAATTCAAATATCCTACCAGAGCAGCACCTTCTCTGTAAAACAACTCTACATTATAATACAGTTCCAAGTGTATCACTATAGTATATAGCTAGTTTATTCAGTTCAGTTCAGTTCAGTCGCACAGTCGTGTCCGACTCTTTGCGACCCAATGAATCGCAGCACGCCAGGCCTCTCTGTCCATCACCAACTCCCGGAGTTTACTCAGACTCATGTCCATCGAGGCAGTGATGCCATCCAGCCATCTCATCCTCTGTCGTTCCCTTCTCCTCCTGCCCTCAATCCCTCCCAGCATCAGAGTCTTTTCCAATGAGTCAACTTTTTGCATGAGGTGGCCAAAGTACTGGAGTTTCAACTTCAGCATCATTCCTTCCAAAGAAATCCCAGGGCTGATCTCCTTCAGAATGGGCTGGTTGGATCTCCTTGCAGTCCAAGGGACTCTCAAGAGTCTTCTCCAACACCACAGTTCAAAAGCATCAATTCTTCAGTGCTCTGCCTTCTTCACAGTCCAACTCTTGCATCCATACATGACCACAGGAAAAACCATAGCCTTGACTAGATGGACCTTTGTTGGCAAAGTAATGTCTCTGCTTTTGAATATGCTATCTAGGTTGGTCATAACTTTTCTTCCAAGGAGTAAGCGTCTTTTAATTTCATGGCTGCAGTCACCATCTGCAGTGATTTTGGAGCCCCCAAAAATAAAGTCTGACACTGTTTCCCCATCTATTTCCCATGAAGTGATGGGACCAGATGCCATGATCTTCGTTTTCTGAATGTTGAGCTTTAAGCCAACTTTTTCATCCTCCTCTTTCACTTTCATCAAGAGGCTTTTTAGTTCCTCTTCACTTTCTGCCATAAGGGTGGTGTCATCTGCATATCTGAGGTTATTGATATTTCTCCCGGCAATCTTGATTCCAAGCTTGTGTTTCTTCCAGTCCAGCGTTTCTCATGATGTATTCTACATAGAAGTTAAATAAGCAGAGTGACAATGTACAGCCTTGATGTACTCCTCTTCCTATTTGGAACCAGTCTGTTGTTCCATGTCCAGTTCTAACTGTTGCTTCCTGACCTGCATACAGATTTCTCAAGAGGCAGGTCCGGTGGTCTGGTATTCCCATCTCTTTCAGAATTTTCCACAGTTAATTGTGATCCACACAGTCAAAGGCTTTGGCATAGTCAATAAAGCACAAATAGATGTCTTTTTGGAACTCTCTTGCTTTTTCCATGATCCAGCGGATGTTGGCAATTTGATCTCTGGTTCCTCTGCCTATTCTAAAACCAGCTTGAACATCAGGAAGTTCACAGTTCACGTATTGCTGAAGCCTGGCTTGGAGAATTTTGAGCATTACTTTCCTAGCATGTGAGATGAGTGCAATTGTGCGGTAGTTTGAGCATTCTTTGCCATTGCCTTTCTTTGGGATTGGAATGAAAACTGAGCTTTTGCAGTCCTGTAGCCACTGCTGAGTTTTCCAAATTTGCTGGCATATTCAATGCAGCACTTTCACAGCATCATCTTTCAGGATTTGAAATAGCTCAACTGGAATTCTATTACCTCCACTAGCTTTGTTCATAGTGATGTTTTCTAAGGCCCACTTGACTTCACATTCCAGGATGTCTGGCTCTAGATCAGTGATCACACCATCGTGATTATCTGGGTCGTGAAGATATTTTTTGTACAGTTCTTCTGTGTATTCTTGCCACCTCTTCTTAGCTAGTTTATTAGTTAATATTTAAACAGTAACCCTGAGATACCAAGAAAGATTAAAGTCACAATCAATTTCATAAGTAGGAAAAAACATAAGATCTATTTTAGAAACCTATTCCTTCAAATGTTTAATAGAAATAATATTTAAGTACTTAGAGATGTTCAGTTTGAAGAGGCTGGAAAAATAATTCTAGGAGAACTAGTTCATTCATAGTAATACTAGATAAATAAGGTGACTTGGCTAAACCACTTCCTTATTTGAAAGATAATAGTTTCCCTAATTTTAGTCAGCTTTGAATATTTTAGATAAATGGCCATTTATCTAACCATTTCTTCATACTTATTACCATTGTAATGCTGCTGCTGCTGCTGCTAAGTCGCTTCAGTCATGTCCGACTCTGTGTGACCCCATAGACAATAGCCCACCAGGCTACTCTGTCCATGGGATTTTCTAGGCAAGAATACTGGAGTGGTTTGCCATTTCCTTCTCCACCATTGTAATGAGCAGTGTGTATTTACCCAACAGCTGGTTCTGGAATCATTGCCCACAAAACTTTGCTAGTAGATTTTTAAGCTCCTTTAGAATAAGTTCTCTCTAGGCATCATAAAATCACATTAAATATTTGTCTTTCTTTCTTTTTCCCATCATACCTACCATGGTGCTTTGCACCTTTGTAAAAATTTGGATTTGAAAGTAATCGGTAAGAAAACAGACGTCAAGTGAGCCACTCAATCCTAAACAAAGTTTGAGTTTTCTACTAATGACCCATCTTTTGATATTAATTGGTTCTGAGTATAATTGATGTGGAAATGATAGAGTTTTAAATAGAAATGTGAAAGAACTTTGATTTAGAAAATCATGAGATATTAAAGGCTGTTTCTGTTGAAAGAGGTAGTAGGAAATGTACAGATTGGGAAAGCAGCAAGGTACTGCACAGTATTTCAAAGCATATTCGCCTAACAGCACAATCCTTCTGATTCAGTTGAGTTCCTTGAAACCAGGGAACAAATATTTTATTTATCTTTGTATTCCCAGACATATCTAATGAACTAAGGATGTGCTGGAAGTAGCGCTCCTCCTGCCCCATACCTTCTTCATACACCCCTCAAAGCTACAGATTGAAGAAAGCTGGAAGATTACTTTTCTTTGTGCATCTATTGTGTATTAACATCCCTATTACATGTAATAGAATTTGACTAAATGTTTAATATGTAAAAGGAAAACTGACAGAAACTTTTATATGTGAAGACTTATATAATGAAGTGCCTAAATGCTGGGCTCTTGAATTTAAAATGTTCCACTAAAAGTGGAGCATTTGATAAAAATCTGGCCTTGGTGTATGTTTTATCTCACTGAAGTTAAAGAAAATAACAAGAAAAGAACTTTAAAAATTGAGAGTAAGGGGTTCCCTGGGAGAAACAACCCTCTCTCAACTTGGAGTCCGCAGTGCAGATAAAAAGGATCACAGGTAGACATATATCTTATCAGCAGGATCCAACTTAAAGGAAAACTCAGAGAAAAAGGTATGAAAATATGATTCTTATGACCTCTGAAAACAGAAACCCAGCAGTCACAATAATCTGTACAACAGAGGAGAAGAGGGCACATCTAGAGAAGAGGGTGAGCCTGTAGAGATCTCTGGCCTGTTACATGTTTTAGTGTACACAGAAAGGAGAGTACACAGAAAGGAGTGTACACAGAAAGGAGTGTATACAGAAAGGAGAGTACACAGAAAGGAGAGTACACAGAAAGGAGAGTAATATTTTGCTGTTGTTCAGTTGCTCAGTCGTCTAACTCTTTGTGACCCCATGGACTGCAGCACGCCAGGCTTCCTTGTCCTTCACCATTTCCCAGTATTTGATCAAACTCACGTCCATTGAATCGGTGATGCCATCCAACCATCTCATCCTCTTTCATCCTCTCCTCCTGCGTTCAATCTTTCCCAGCATCAGGGTCTTTGGCAATGAGTCGGTTCTATGGATCAGATGACCAAGGTATTGGAGCTTCAGCTTCAGCAACTGTCCTTCTACTGGGTAAGCCTAAGTAATACTTAGGAAGAACAAGAGCCAAGTTTCCTCAGTCTTTAAATTAGTGCCAGAAAGACTAAAATTCAGAATTAGCTGAAGTTGCAAACTAAATGTCAAAGATACCTTTCAGCTAGAAACAGTTTTTAGCAATATATGAAACAAAAGGAAGTAAGCCATTTACTGCTTGATGAAATTAATGTTGTCTTCCTAGGTGGCATGGTGGTAAAGAATCCCTCTACCAATGCAGAGATGCAAGAGATGTGAGTTCGATCCATGGGTCAGGAAAATCCCTTGAAGTAGGAAATGGCAACTTATTCCAGAATACTTGCCTGGGAAAGCCCGTGGACAGAGGAGCCTGGTGGGCTACAGTCCATGGGGTCACGAAGAGCCAGACACAACTGAGCACACGCACAAAACGAATGTTAGTTTGGCTGCTAATGGAGAGAAAATAGAAACACTCAAATCCTTTTGCTTCTGTTTCTCCACCTTAAAATTGGAAAGATTAGGGTAAAAGTCATTTAAAGATAAGTAAATCATTAGATTAGAAGAAGCAGGTGTTGGGAGGTGGTTAGAGTATGCCTTACTGTTCTATAATGAGGCCTGAAAAATAATTTCTCAGAGCAGTTAATAAAGCTGTAGATCTGATCACAATGTTGTAATCTAGAAATATTAGAGAAATATTTAGGAAGAGAACCCAAGTACAAGACATTGGCATATTGTCCCAGTTTTCAAAAGGGAGGTAGAAAGATTCTGATAACAAGTGTTTAACACAGTAAAATTAATATTCAGATACATTGCTGTTGTTCATTTGCTCAGTCCTGTCCGATTCTTTGTGACCCCATGCAGTGCAGCATGTCAGGCTTCCCAGTCCTTCACCATCTCCCAGAAGAATATACTATTAAATACATGGCTTGAGGAACTTTAAACAAGATAATAGGACTTCCTTAAGAACAGGCATCACCAAAGCCTACTTAATATTTTTTTTTTAGATTTAGATGATGTGGTAAATCTTTCTATTCTTTGTTGATTTTAATGTAGCATTGAAAAAATTTCCTTTAGGAAAACATTAAAAAGTCTATATAAATTGATGCCATTCAAACATTTTCACCAAAGACTATGAAGAACAAAAGATAGTAAACATTTTGGCTTCAGATTTTTTTTAAAAGTTCACAACATACTCTTATTATTGTCTTTAAAAGTTATACCATATATGAGTTTCTTTAAAATTAAAAGTAATATATCTTGAATCAAGATTGCTGGGAGAAATATCAGTAACGTCAGATATGCAAATGACACCACCCTTATGACAGAAAGGAACTAAAAAGCGTCTTGATGAAGGTGAAGGAGGAGAGTGAAAAGGCTGGCTTAAAACTCAGCATTCAGAAAACTAAGATCATAGCATCCGCTTCCATCACTTCCTGGAAAATAGATAGGGAAACAATGGAAACAGTGTGAGACTTTATTTTCTTGGGCTCCAAAATTACAGCAGATGGTAACTGCAGCCATGAAATTAGAAGATGCTTGCTCCTTGGAAGAAAAGCTATGACAAAGCTAGACAGCATATTAAAAAACTGAGACGTTACTTTGCCAGCAAAAGTCTCTATAGTCATAGCTATGGTTTTTCCAGTAGTCATGTATGGATGTGAGAGTTGGACTGTGAAGAAAGCTGAGTTGATGCTTTTGAACTGTGAGTGCTGGAGAAGACTCTAGAGAGTCCCTTGGACTGCAAGGAGATCAAACCAGTCAATCTGAAAGGAAATCAATCCTAAATTGGAAGGACTGATGCTAAAGCTGAAGCTCCAATATTTTGGCCATCTGATGCGAAGATCTGACTCATTAGAAAAGACCCTGATACTGGAAAAGATTGAAGGAAGGAGAAGAAGAGGATGACAGAGGATGAGATGGTTGGATGGCATCACCGACTCAATGGACGTGAGTTTGAGCAAGCTCCAGGAGATGGTGAAGGACAGGGAAGCATGACGTGCTGCAGTCCGTGGGGTCACAGAGTCAGACACAACTGAGTGATTGAACAACAACATCTCAAAAAGTAATCAGCTAAACTACTTTGTTTTGTCTCCAAATCTTCAGGCAAAATTGGTAAGCCTAGAACATGGCCCAGATGTATTATGTAGCTTTGTGTACCTTTAATATTTACAGCTTTTCACCAGAGTTTCTCTTACCCTCAGTTCGGGAAGTATGGAACTAGTGGAATAGTAAAACCACACTGATAGATATTCTACTCTTGAAGTGCAAGGAATTCTCTATGGTTATCCAAAGAGTCTGTCTTTGGACCTAGGGCTTCCCTTGTGGCTCAGCTGGTAAAGAATCCACCTGCAATGCAGAAGACCTGGCTTTGATCCCTGGGTTGGGAAGATCCCCTGGAGAAGGGAAATGTTACCCAGTCCAGTATTCTGTCCTGGAGAATTCTATGGACTGTATAGTCGTAGGGGGTCCCAAACAGTTGGAGATGACTGATCAACTTTGACTTCACTCAGACCTAGTATTTTCAAGATTTTTAAACTACACAAATTAAAATGAATAAAATACGTCTATCAGATTTGTAAATGACATAAAACTAGAAGAGAAAGCTTATATTTTCTTATATCATCAATATTCAAATTGTTAAGTCACTGAATGATATGCCTAAAACTTAAAATATGATAGATATAAAGTGTAGATTCAAAGTCAGTTGCATGATGTCTAGATGGATGAGACATGGTTTGACAGTTTAAGGCTGTTAAAATGAAGGCAAACTTGTTTTGAACATAGCAGAAGTAATATTTGCTCCAAACCATTCTAATGTTATCTCAGTCTCTGTGTCAGAAGCATTTTGTTAAGATCAAGAGAGATAACATTTTATCCAAATCTCTCCTAGTCAGTTCACATCTGCAAATAAAGTTAGTTCTGAGTATTAAACTTTCAACAGAAACACTGAAAAATAAGAGAAAGACAGAGGAAGAATGCTGAGATGAGGAGCTGCCTAGAAATTATACCAAGTAATCAAGTACTAAAGGAAGGAGAATGTTCCAGAGCAAGTCAAAGAAGGTGTGAGATATCGGAAAGTTGGCATGTAGTGGAGGTTGGTGTTGATGCTTCAGTAAAGTCAGAAAACAAATGTTGTTAGAGCAGATAGAGAGAAACGATTGGTCAAATGGTGGGATGCAGACATTTAAGATGTTAGAGGAGTTGTTCATTTGTGTCTAATAAATAGTCACTTGTGCTTGTCATGGCCAGAGTAGAAGCAAAGGTCATCTGAATAAAAAGTGACCAAGAGGTCAGTAGGTAATGGCAGAGAGGGGCTGTAATGTGCACCACGGTAAAGAGCACAGACCTCAAAAGAGAATAGGGATTTGCTAAGAAAGAAGTAAAAGAAGGGATAATGGAAAGCTCAGAGAATGTCATCACCCCCTTTTGATTCTGCAGCTCGGGATGTGAGCAAACAAAGAGAGGCAGTCATTTGTCAAAAATACTTGTCACATATCGACTACAAATCACTGACCTTTTAGTCCAGCATGGATGCTAAAGTGCATGCCTCTAGATATGCAAAGGAGACTATGCCATAAGAAGTGTCACCAGTTGTCAGATCGCTCACATCTTGACTTCTGTTAAACCTAACTGATGTTGAACTAGACTTTCTTTTCTTTGACTTTCTTTCTTTGACAACTATTTATGAAAAACCAAATATGTGCTAGACTCTGGGCTAAGTCAAGAAGAAATAAAAAATAAGGGGAACAGAAAGTGCAAAAGGCAAAAATATTGCAATATGAGCACCTACCCAGAAGGAACTTATATTCTGTGTGAAAAGCAATTTAAAAGAAATTTTAGCATTCTGATATGCTTCAATAGAGATATGCACTGAGTGTTCCGATAGATAAAACAAGAACTGCCCACCTAGCCTGGCAGTGGGGAGAATCCTGAGAAGTTGTCAGGGTAGGATTCACCCAGCCTGTGACCCATGAATTGAGTGCGAGAGGACGTTAACTAGTTAGAGACAGATAAAGAGACATCAGAGGATGTTCCCACAACTCTCTCATCTACACACTTGAAGCAGTCAGTCGGAGGGTGAAACAAGATAAAGCTGGATTGCTTAGAGCAAGAGAGTTTGAGGCAGTGGAGTCATGGGAGGTTAGAAAAGGTCAAATTATTGTAGATTATTGAGAAATATCAGAAGATGTGCCCCAGACTTTTGGATACAACTCATTCATCCTTCACATTTCTTCTAGATTTACCTTTTGGGTATTCAGTCTGATTCAGATGAAGTTCATTTTATCAGCTACTTTTAACTTCAAGCATTACTCTTCATTCATTGCCAGTTACAGACATTTCTCTAGAAATTATCTGGTGGGGTGGGGGCGAAGATGAGAATGGCATATCCAAATATTTCCTTATAAAGAACAAACTGATATTTCATGTGGTGCATAAGAATGTTGAAAGTCTCTTTAAAGGAAAATCTACAAAAACAAGTGGTTAAAGATTTACCTAGTTAGAAAATTCAAAGGCACCGTTAGGAAGTGCTTATTAACAGTTGCTCAAATTCTCACCATCCTAATAGTTGAAGTTTAGTAGCATGCTGTGATGTGGGCAGAAAATTTCATAGGATTCCTTCATGATTAATTATAAGCAAAGGGTAATCAAAGTACTGTCCCCTTTATTTTCAAGAAAAAATGTGATAACAAGACTCCTAAATATCTGAGAAGATTTACATGCTTAAAATGGATTTATTTTTTATAGCTATGTTGAGTTCTCATTTTTTATTTTATATTGATTTTTTTTCTTCAGAAAGGGAATGATATAACGTTAAACCACTGTTGTTGACCTTGGATATCTCATGGTATCTATATTTTTAAAATGTTATTTCTAAATTATTTAAAAAATAGACAACTTTGGTAATTAACAGTGAGGATAGTGATTCTGGCAAACTGTAAGAGTGCAATACAGTGTATCAAATATTTGTATAATTTATTTTAAAATCTATGTAGAGGGAAGTTAATATGACTACCTTAGAAGAAGAAATCATTAATGTAAACACACATTCACAAACAGCAGTTTATGGTATTTGTCTTGTTAATTGCAATGCACCTGTATATAATTTTGTATAGACCCTTGATCATTGTAATGTTTATGAATGGTGCTGTTTCCTCTCACTTTTCCATTACTGAATCTCCATAGACACAAACATATAGGCAAATGGTGACATCTGGCTCCTATGACACTCATCTTCCATGTAAAATCAAGTTGATATTTCTCCATCTAAAAAACCAGAATGCAAAAATTTGACATCTTCAGAAAATGTATTATTCATTTTCCCTTCCAATCTTAAACCCTTAGATCCTTACTTCCTCAGAAAGAAATAAGGACCAGTGATTTTCTAAGGTTTGACACTAACAGCCTTGCCTCTGTCGAAATTCCTCTTTTTTATCATCTCTCTCATGCCTAAATAAGCTGAAAAAGCAGTTGAGGCATACAATCAGACAAGACTTCATTCTCAATAGCAAAATTGCCCAGGAAATGAAAAAAAAAGAAACCTTCTGCTTAACAAATAACCCAGTAAACCAGCTATCTATGACATTTACAGAAGCAACTGAGCTGATACTTTTCTCCTTATTCTTGATGGTTGGCATCAGTGATTCTAATGATTACTGTCTAATGTCTTTTCAGATTTCAAACCTTTACATATATGACACGGTGCTTCTGCTTGCTAACGCTTTTCATAAGAAGCTGGAGGACCGGAAGTGGCACAGCATGGCTAGTCTGTCATGTATCAGAAAGAACTCCAAGCCCTGGCAGGGAGGGCGCTCCATGCTGGAGACCATCAAGAAGGTAACTTCTAACTAGCATTTCTTTTTTCAAAATTCATCTGTTAGTTTGTTGTCATTGTTGTTAATTTTATTTTTTTATTGAAGTATAGTCGACTTTACAATGTTGTGCCAATCTCTGCTGTACAGCAAAATGACACAGTTATACACATATAAACATTTCTTTCTTTAATAATCTTTTCCATTATGGTTTCTCACAGGATACTGAATATAGTTTCCTATGTCATTCAGTTGTCTATCCATCCTATATATAATAGTTTACATCTGCTAATCCCAGATTCCCAATCCATCCCTCTCCCATATCTCTTCCCCCTTGGCAACCGTGTGTCTAGCATTTCAGTCTTCCTAATTTTTATGCAAAGAGAAACAATAAGTCATTGATAAGATATATTTTAGGATTTTTTTCTTCACTAATATTGCTGCCTATTCAGAGCACAAAATAGTGTAATGGATAAATTAAATATTAAAAAAAAAATCAAGGGCTTCCCCAGTGGGTCACTGGTTAAGAATCTGCCTTGCAATGTCGGGGACACAGGTTCGCTCCATAGTTCAGGAGGATCCCATGTGCCATGCGGCAGTTAAGCCTGCATGCCACACTACTTTACCCATGCTTTAGAGTCCTCGAGCTGCAACTACTAAGCACACCACAACTAGAGAGTAACCCCTGCTCTCCGTAACTGTAGAAAGAAACCCACACAGCAACGAAGACCCAGCACAGCCAAAAATAAATAAAATTGAAATAAATATTTAAAAATTTCAAGGTCAGAAAATCACGTCTATGTGATTTATTTATTCATAAGGAAATTTTCCGCAGATTACAAAATTAATCATTGAAATATTTTATTTCACCTTCATTGTATCGTTAGTGTCAGAGATGCTCAAATTATTCAGTATCTGTCACAAAGTACAGAAAGTCATTTTTGTTTTCTAACCATCATCCCCTGAAAAAAATAAGCACTAGATCTAGGTGTTTTTCAGTTAGACGATACATGGTAAAACATAGGATGTGATCTTTAATTTGCCTTGCAATAATAATATGTCATAAACCGTCAATATTTTGGTGCATTTGTGAGCTGTTTGGGGGTACTTGATGGCATTCTTCTTCACTGTCAGTGTGGTGTTTAGCCTGCCTGTGACCTGCTTTAGCTCAGCTACCCGCTCCGTTCCCAGGAGGCAGTTTATGTTGCTTAGCTCCTCTCACAGTTACAAGCATCCAGCAGTTTATTAGCCTCTTTGTCATGTCATCCTTGCTGGCATTTTCCATTTGTCTCACACAGCTTCTCAGATTTAAAATGAAATGATTAATAAAACAAACAAATTTCCCCTGTACCCTTTACACAAAGGAGACAGTCATTTGTAAGTTTATATTCTTCATTTTATGCATCCTTTTCCTTACTGCAAGCATTTGCCTTTTTTCCTGAAATAGTAAGAGAAATAGCTAGTCAAATGAAATATGAAGTGTTTAGAGATGCCAGAGAAAATCTTAAAATTAACATTAAAAGGGAACTAGATGTACAAAAACCAGGACGTGGAGGGAAAAATAGGTTTCTTGTAGAGAAAAGCCTGTATTTTCCGCTTGGTGCTGTATCCTCTTTGCAGAAGAATCACTTTAATGAGAATTTAGGCTCTTATCAACTGAAGTGCTTAAGAATTAAATTCATTGAATACATTGGCAGAGGAGGATTTTTTAAGTGAAAAATGAATAAGTCAAATCTAAACTCAAGGTGTTGGTTGCCAAAATCCCCCAGCTCTATTTCTACGGAGAGTTGGCAGGTATGAATCCAAGGGAGGTTGTTGAACATGGTTCCGATCCTGCCAATTTATTAATTCATGGCTTGGCTTGGATGCAGGAACCTGAATATATTCATTCTTCAGAAGCTGTCACACAAAGGCAGAATAATAGTTTGGGAGGTTGCTTAGGAGATACTTATTTAGTGAAAGTGTCCGTAGGAGGGAAGAAGAGACACTATAATATGTAGGTATTTCTTATGGAGCAATTCAATATGTAAAATGTTTCTGTTAGAAAATATATAATCAAAACAATGATTTTATATGATAATTATGAAGTTTTGTTTGAGAGAATATTTGTACATTTTTTCCTGTAAACTTTCAAGCCAGTAGCATTTTTTAAAGGCATATATCTATATTCTATATCTAAAGGCTAAGTTTGAATGATATGTATGGTAACAAAAGTTCTGTTTCCTTATTTTTTTCTCACATTTTGAATTAGCCTTGGAAACAGAGTCATGTTTTTCCAATCATATTACTTTGCCTCACCTGAGTGTTTTGGTTATCCCATTTAGATGTCCAGGCTGATGACACTTCACAAAACAAGATAATTTACTACTTGCACAGGACCTCCTGAAGAAAGCAGAGTGGGCCCATGCAGGCCCAGGCTGGGTGGAGCAGAGTGCTGTGAATGGGCAGGACAGTTGTAGTAGTTAAGGGACAAGCTAAGAATAGTTCCCATTTACTTGGGCTGGAGATTTTACAGTCTTAAATTTTCCAGAGGTTTCAAAGAAGGAGATCCATGATGGGCTTTCTTGATCAGCCTGTCCATATGTAGGGCCTAATAAGAAAGGCAGCTTAAAAAGAAATCAGCTGCTAAACATCACAGATGAGGTCAGGCTCTTTATTACCATGGGAATATTCTAGTGAAAAAATTCTTAATTGCATTCAAGTAGCCGCTGCATGCCTATAATCTGACCATGTGCTGTACACTTTACAAAGCCTTTGTACTAATGTGAGCAGTGCGTTTTCAGTTGCTCAGTCTTGTCCGACTCTTTGCAACCCTTTGGATTGTAGCCCGCCAGGCTCCTCTGTGCGTGGGGTTTTTCAGGCAAGAATACTGGAGCAGGTTATGATTTCCTACTCTAGAGGATCTTCTGGACCCAAGGATTAAAAGACAGATTCTTTATTGCTGAGCCATTGGGGATTTCCAGTGCAAGGAGTACAAAGAATTAAAAGAGTGAATGTCTGCCCCTTAATTAATTTGCATTCTCATTATGTGGATGAGATAAAAAGAGTTAAAAAAAAAACAATGCAGTTGACATGAGCACTGTAATGTCGAGCAAGAAGGAGGTGGTGGTTTCCAGGGAACTCTGTGTTGCAGCTTTATAATTTATTTTGTTGTTGTTGTTGTTCTGTCACTCAGTCATGTCTCACTCTTTGAGACCCCATGGACTGCAGCACACCTGTCCTCCCTGTCCTCACCATCTCCCAGAGCCTGCTCAAACGCATGTCCATTGAGTCAGTGATGCCATCACTATCTCATCTATCCCATCTTTTCTCTCAACTATCTCATCTTCTGCCATCCCCTTCTCCTGCCTCCAATCTTTCCCAGTATCAGGGTCTTTTCTAATGAATCAGATCTTTGAATCAGGTGGCCAAAGTATTGGAGTTTCAGCTTCAGCATCAGTCCTTCCAGTGAACACTTGGGACTGATTTCCTTTAGGATGGACTGGTTGGACCTCCTTGCAGTCCAAGGGACTCTCAAGAGTCTTCTCCAGCACCACAGTTCAAAAGAATTGATTCTTCAGTGCTCAGCCTTCTTTATGTCCAACTCTCACATCCATACATGACTACTGGAAAAACCATAGCTTTGACTATATGGACCTTTGTCAGCAAAGTAATGTCTTTACTTTTTATTTTGCTGTCTAGGTTAGTCATAGCTTTTCTTTCAAGGAGCAGGCCTCTTTTAATTTCATGGCTGTAGTCCCCATCTGCAGCAATTTTGCGAATTGGTAGAGTGGGTGCCTCCATATTTATCTTCTTTTTTCAATAATAAGAGATTAATTTTCAACTGATCATTTCTTTCAGAGAATATCAGCACCCCCAAGCCATTGTTATTTATATGGATTTTATAGATTATTTTTGAGAAAGTTATAGTTTTTAAAATAATGAGCCTTTTATTCATAGACATGGTATCCATCTATATAGTCATCTTCTTATAACCCTCAGTAAAGATTTATAGTATTCTTCATATGTATTTTCATTGTTTTTACTGCTGAAATTTTACAGGGTTTTGAATATGCTCACCTGTGTGTATGTGTGTGTATGCACACACTATAACGAATTGGATATGTTTCCATTATATTTTTAAACTAGATACATCGTAGATACAATGAACTGACCTGACTGACTTTTGATACATAACTCTGGATTCTTACTTCTTTCTTTGTAGTTTATTCCCTTATGCTTTTAAATATATATTGACATTATCTTCAAAAAACCCTCAGTACTTAATTCTAATACTTTAAATTTTTTCAAAGCTTTGAAAAAATATTTTCTTGGGACATTTGGGAACGCAATCTACCAGGTACTCTTGGAATTCTTCAGGTTTTGGAGCAGTAAACTTTCCTTCCTGCAAGTGAGGGAGCCAGGCCATCTCTGTGTCAGAGACAATGATGCCAGGATTCTACCCATGTAACAGAGCTGCAGATGAAGCTGGCCAGGCCTGGAACTGGTTGGCAGAGCTCTGTTGTGCAGGACATAGTATTTTCCAGCTCTCCTTTGATGTAGTCTTCAGGGATTCCTCCTGGTTTTGTTCTTGGTTCACCAAACAACATATGTTACTCTCAAGCTCTTAGATAGAGGAAACCCCAAGCAGCGGCGTTACGGGCACACCCATGAGGCAGAGGCCTGACCTGGGGTCTGCACAAAAGTGTCTGTAGGTGGTTCTGCAGTATGGGCCAACAACAGAAAATAGAATGGCCAGTGAGCAGTTTCTAGAACAAATACATGTGATTTGAGGAACAGATGTAAGTATGGAAACCTGCAAAGCAAATTTTCGAGATTTTATTGACCTGGCTAAAGATGAAAATATTGCCATCGATACTGTTGAACCTCTATATATACACTTACTTGGGAAAACAATTATTATTAGGGAGCCATTTTTAAATGTAAACTGTGAACACTTAAAACCATTTGACAAAAATCCATACAGACAGCTCACCTGCCTCCCACTATAAGTTATCCTAACTTTTAACATGGCTGTCAACGAGATCTTTGACAGTTAACCTGACTCAGTCTTAGAACATCAGATTCAAGAAGGTCCATTCAGTGTGTTGAATATGAGAAACTGAATCCAGAAGACATTGGTCAGCTCATCACCATCCGTGTCACGATGATCAGGATGTCCTAGCTGATTCCAGAGGCGTATGGGGCCTCCTTCCAGTGTGCACCCACACTGTCCTGGTAGAGATGGACCGGTCAGGCCGCTGAGCCTGCAAACGTGCCTGCTGCCCCACCACAGTGTGGTGCAGAGCCACGGCTGCCTTGTGTTCTCTGACAAGCAGATGATCAGACTCCGAGGGTCTCCTAAAAATATGCTTGCAGGGCAGATGCCTCATGGTGACATCCTTTTGCTCACAATGATATTGTTGACAAGGTTCATCTTGGGGACAGAATGAACATTACAAGCATCTCTCCAGCTGTTCCTATTGAGTCAATCCAGGAGTGAGTCATGTGAAGTCTGCTGACAGAACCCTCATTGGTATCATTCATTATCAGAGAATGGATGCAAAGTGTCTGCATGAAGGAGATAAAGAAGCAGAACAGAAACTTTTTCAGAGAAGCATGTGAAATTGCTTAAAAAACTTTCCAGACAAACAAGCATTTATGAGAGATTTGCTTCAGCCTCAGGTCCAAGCAATTAAGAACAGAAAGATTTCAAAAAGGAAATCACTTCAGCTTTTCCGGGAAATAGGGAAGGGTTTTAGTAACACAGGAAGAGACAGATTTCATGCTGAGATCAACCTCCTGCTGTGTGGCAACCCTGGGGCCAGCAAGTCCCAGCTGCTGCAGTATGGGTACAGCCTGGTCCCCTGGGACCAGTGCACACCTAAGAAGGGTTTCAGTGATGTTGGCCTGACAGTATATATAGTGAAAGACCCTGAGAGGGGACAGCTGGTACTGCAGACTGGTGCCCTTTTCCTGAGTGACAGTGGCATATACTGTATTGATACTTAAGAAGATGAATCAAAGTACAAGACCAGTACTGCTCAAAGTCAGGGAACAGCTGACTCTTCTCACCTATAAGCTTGGGGTTACTTGCCAGCCCAAGGCGGGAGCATGTATCCTGGAAGTAGCAAATTCTACTGAGTCTCAGTGTGTATGTTAGTTGTTCAAGTCGTGTCCAACAGAGAAGCTGGCCAGACTTCTCTGTCCGTGGGATTCTCCAGGCAGGAATACTGAAGTGGGTGGACATTCGCTTCTCCAGCGGATCTTCCCAACCCAGGGATCCAACCCAGATCTCCTGTACTGCAGTCAGATTGTTTATCATCTGAGCCACCAGGGAAGCCCATTGACTCTCAACGTAATGCTAAAAATAAATAAATTAATAAAACACACATTTAGACATATCCAGTGACAACATACGTTATTATCAAAGTTCAGTTTTAGCTTCCTTGTGTTAGACCTCAGGTTAGAGCCTGTGGCAGGCATCTGGCTCTCTGCCGCATGACTCTGTACCTCCAGAGCAGGAAGCAAGCAGGAGAAGACTGCATGGATACAGACATGCTGAAGGGCCATGCTTCACAGCACTGGATGCTGAGGTTGACTTAGGAAGCCAGTCAGGCTGTCACTGAAGCTTCAGGAGTGGAGGGATGGTTTTTGCATATCCTCAACAGCAGAAATCATTAAAATGGCTTAGCTGAAGCCCATGCCAAAGTATGATTTTCAAATAAAGTTGAAGTAAAGAAACAGACCTCCATAAAGAGGCTATTAGCAGTATGCTGTTAACCCCTAGACTGGCATTGTGGACATATCTATTATTACTAGAGAAATGAGTGCCATCTGTCCTAAATGGAAAGAAGAGTTAGCTGAAGCACTGAGAAAACTTATTTTATCTAAGAATAAAACACCAGGCCAAAGATACTCATAACTTTTGCAAGATGTTGGGGGACAATCGGACACAGCAATTACCAAAGATATTATATTTGACAAAGCATGGTGCGCCTTGGCCGATGACAATTTTTTGGTGGTGATTGAAAAAGCTACTTGCTTGCTCTGGAGCTCTGGTGAGCAGTGCAGTGTGTTCAGTTCCGCTGCACTTGGTCACTGCCCTTGCAGCCATATATTTATGGCAGAGGTGCCAACAGAAAGACATTCTTAGTCTCTGTTTGGTTTCACAAAATTTTTCTAGCCTGGGTTCAGTTTTTCTTAGTAAAATGTGTTTTCTTTTTTGTTGTTTTTTCCCCCACATTTTGTCATAAGTAAAAACATGGTTCCAATTTACAATATATACAGTCGAGATAATTTTCTTGAAGTGTCTTTTTTTAGCAACAGGACTTTGAATCTATATAGAGAGCGGGATATCAATCTTTTTTGAAGATGGCATCCTGGGTCATAGCTTTTGTGTTTAACTTCCTAATAGCAATCATCCATATGCTTGGGGTTTTTATAATATGAAATAAGGCTTAGACAGAGTCATTTTCCCTGTTAAAGCACTTGCTGTAATTCCTCAGAGGCTTGTTCTCATGGCTACTATAAAATCAGAATTAAATGATAGGAAATGATTACGTTCTAGGTTAATTTCTGCCATTTTATCCTAAGATATAAAGCTTTTCCCCAAATAAATGATAGAATTTAAAAAATAACAATAAAAGAAAACTTTTATTGGCTAATTACTTTAGTTTCCAGTTCCAAACTTGTATAATTTTGGTGATAAACACCATCTTGGTTTAATAAAAATGCTGCAGTGTTCCACTGTTAAATATATCAAGGGCATAATTTGAAAAGAGATTTTTTAGATTGTGTAAAGACTGTATCCTCTTTTTATACTTAAAACTTTTATTAATTCATGCAATTCTAGAATAGCAAGACAAAATAAACTTAATCTAACGGACATGACTGAAGCGACTTGGCAGCAGCAGCAGCAACCTATTTTCTGCAATTTTAAGGTAGAGAAAACTGAGTCTCAGAAAAAAATAAATGAATTATTAAGGGCTTGTTACGCAGCAAATCAGTTTTAAATATCAAGATTTCTGGTTTCCTGTTTTATGTTCTAGGTACCATACAATTTATCTGTTTTGTCGTTCTTGGAAGTAGTGTCTGTTTACTACAAATCAAAATTATTGAATCTTCCCAGTTGGCACAATGGTAAAGAATTCCTCTGCCAGTGCAGGAGGCACAGGACATGCAAGTCTGATCACTGGGTTGGGAAGATTCCTTGAAGTAGGAATTGGCAACCCACTCCAGTATGCTTGCCTGGAAAATTCCATGGACAGAGGAGCTTGGAGGGCTACCATACAGGGAGGTGCAAAGAGTTGGACACGACTGAGCACAAGCTCAGCAAAGAAAATACACGCACACATACCAAGAATCAGGGGTAGAGGCACCGTGTGTTGATATTATATAAACAATACTTTATTTTTAATATGGCCTTTTCAAATTCCCTGAAGTTAGTGTGTACATTGATGAGTCTGTAAAAGACTATTCCAAAACCCTTGACTGCATTTTTTAACAACTCTTTGGGTGAAAAGTTTATTTTCACATGTATGCATTCTTTATTATAAGATGCTACATTTAAATGTATATTTTGGTAAGGAGTTTTCAGACTGTGTAATTTAAGTTTGTTGATGTTACTTACCCTACAGCAAGCTTTCAAACATTTTAAACAAAATAAGTAAAGCAAATACAAGCAGGACTGCTCTGGAAGAGAGTGGGAGACAGTCTCCAGATGGACTCCCACCATGATCAGTTCTCAGAACCACAGTCTGAAAATCAGTTCCCTGGAATATTTAGAAGTCAGTTTAATCTGTTATCCATATAGCCGTACTGCCTTTCTTACAGGTTGTGGAATAGCATTACACCCATGTAACGTGGGTATGTTATTTTTATTTACAGACTTGCTCTATGATTAAATAGCATTTTCTATTTTTTTCTTACTGTTAATTTTATAAGTTTCCAAAAATACACTTTGTTCATTCATACATTCATCATTCTTTTAACAGATATTGATCAAATGCCTGTAACATGGACTCTATTGTTCAATGCTTTTGTGTGATTTCCCAAAAAGCTATTTAGAACCTAGTTGTGAATAATGGCTAATAAGTATACACAAAGATATACTCTAAGGTGAGAGATAATAAAGAGCCTCAAATGTGGTAAAAATAGAATTCTACGGAATCTTAGCAGAGTCCACTATGTGTGATGCAAATTGGATCCATGCTTCATGGCTCAGGTATTCCTTTTAGGGAGGACACTCAGCTGAGTTCATCTAGGACCTCCCTGGGCAGAGGGGTTCTGCTCTACTCCTTCTCTGGAAGAGCATGTGCACATTGGCTGGTCATTGCAGAACTGGGAAGGTCTGAGTGCCTGGCCTCCATCTGGGTTAACTATGAAGAGATACTGCACCTACAGACTGGCTCATGGGATCACCTGAGCTGCTGTAGAAGTGTGCACTTAAACCTTTCTCTCTGTCCATTCCCCCTTGTCACACTCCCTTGCATATACTTCCCATAGGAGCACTTCAAGGAACCCTTCTAGACACCAGCAAATCACCATCTCAGAGCTGTTTCCTGAGGAACCTGACCCCAAACCAAGAAAAAAATTAGAAAAAATGGCGTGGAACTGGTAGCCTCTTAATTTGAAAATCAGTCCATGGGGTTGCGAAGAGTCAGACAGGACTTAGTGACTAAACAACAATGAATGTAAAGTTATGGAGAGGCACATATTTCGGGTGGTAGAAGCACTGTAGCTGACACATCTATTGCAATAAATCACATAGACACTGACAAAGATTGATTAATTTACCTGAGTGCACAGAACACGTAGAGTAGTTGAGACTGGAAAAAGATTGAGGAAAGGAATTAATTTTGTAGGTAAATGAAAAATCTTAAAGAATATGAGGGCATAGATAAGTGACAGGATCAGAGCTGAGTTTTAGAAAGAATATGCTTACATCTTTTGTTTAATTAAAGAACAAACTAAGAAAACTATTACACTCAAAATATGTGACATATAAAAGCACTGACATTTTGCATGTATTTGATACAAGTAAGCCTAACAAGATTTGATAGATCCTTAAATCGAATATTTCCACATTGGTTTAATTGATCAATTTCTGCTAAATCCTTTGTGGTAGTTATTTTCAGTACCTAATGTGGGAAAATAGAATATATCAACATGTGTGTCTATATCTCAGATCTTTCAGTATCAACTTTATCCGTGTTGATACATATTATCCTAAAGGAGATACACTGATACATATTGATATCTAAAAGAGTATTCTTTAAAATGGCAAAAATATTAAAAATAATTCTTATATATTCATATCTATTCATTCAAGTATTTATTGAGTACTACTACCATATGCTGTACTGTGAGATCACAGAAAAAGGAAGAGAAATAGAAATATCAAAAATAATTATGTGTGATCAGTTTGACAAAAGGGGAGATACCAACTGTTCTGGAAGCATGTGACTGCAGGACCTACTTAGACATAAGAGTGATAGATAAGCAGAAACATTTATGATGAATAGGCATTATCCAGAAAAGGAAAGAGGAGTGTATTGCATATATTGCAGGGTTATAGAGGAGAATATCTGATGCAAGAGCAATACAATGTAAGTAGGTTTGGAGGAAAAAAGAGTTTGGCGTATTTAAGCATCTGAATAAAGACTGAGGGGGCTGGAATAGAAACACAACAGGAACATGGCTCTTCATTAGCTAAAACAGATAGACAAGGGAAAGATTATGAAAGGTTTCGTAGACTATGGTAAAGTTCCTAAGCTTTATCTGATGTGCCCTCTTTGGTATAGAGTCAGATCCGAAGTTGCTGGAGCAGAAGCCCTGAAGTCTGGGTCCGAGATGACTCCTTTCCCTTTAAGTCAGTATTCTCCCCTCCCACAGCGCTGGGATCCCGGCCCCACGGGAGAGCAGTGCTGGAGCAGCAGGGGCCCATGTGGGCTCTCAGAGCATTGTGGGGCATGGGTTACAGGAGGTTGGCTGTAGGCAGAGATCCAGGCTGCCTCTGATGGTGACACCTGTGTAAGTGCCAACAAAGGCTGCCCCCTCCCTGCCTAGATGCTGCCCCAGGTCTGAGTCTCCTCTGTGTTCCAATGCTTAGCTCTTTCCTCAGTCATGGCGGTCCTCGATCCAGCGCAGAACTGAGTCATGAAATAAGCAGTCTTGGAGCATTCAATAGGCTCAGGCTGGGGCCTGTGCTAGGTCGGTAGCAGAAAACTGGGCAGCCGCTAGTAGTCTCACACTGCCCTCTCTGCCCTGCCTGGGGAGCAAGCCAGAGCATGCACACGCTTCACAGGCTCAGTCCAGGCTGCCCATAGCCCTCCTCCTCAGCAGCCCTCCACCAAGGGGGCAGGTCTGCCCTTTGTCAGACCCCAGGCCTGGGGAGCCCAATATTGGATGTAAATTGCTCACGCCCCAGGGAGGATGTCTGCCCTTGTGATCTCACTTTTCTTTTGAGTCCCTTCCCAGGGTCACAGGTCCTAACCTGATTGTTTCTCTTCTCTTCCTACCTGATTACATGTGAATTCTTTCTTACTGCCTTGGTTTTATGAGTCTGTCTGCCATTTTCCAGTTAGTTTTCAGTAAGAGTAGTTCCACGTGTAAATATATTTTTGATGTGCTCCTAAGGGAAGTTTTGTAAGAAATAAGTCTTTCTTACTTCTTCTGTATTCTTACTTCTGTATTGTCTTACTCCTTTGTCCTGATTGATCTCCCCTTGTTGACTATTAAAATTTGTATATTTAGAGTAACATAAATATTATATTTTCTTTTTGTGTTAAGCACTGGGTACCATTTAAAACTATAAACCTGAAAGAGAAAGAAAGAGAATTTAGGAAAACATAATGTGACTTAACAGAAACAATACTGATTTGGAATATGAGATAACTTTTTGACAGAAATGGGTACAAATAAACTTTTTGCCACAAGAGCTTTGAAAAATAAAAATCAGTATCCTTCGAATAATCTTCTTGTGGACCCATCAATGTTTCCTGCAAATTCAGGGCATTTGACTCATAAAGTGGATAAAACGGTATCTATTCTGATTTAATTTAGTTCAACAGACATCTTTTGAGCAAACAGTGTGGTTTGCATATGTTATGTTGGACACACAGCTTACATGATCTAGAGGAAACATGTCAGGCACAATTTGAAGGCTTTAGTTCAGGTTCCTCAAATACCGAGTTGTCTGGGCATTGGTTTCTTCTCTGTGATGTAAGTAGTATGACGAGAATGTTAGTAGGTTCCTATTTCCTGCTCAGTTTGCTTCAAGTTTCTATCATGAAGGAATACTTGAGTGTATATGTATACTTATAAGCATGAATATATATGCTTAGTCACTTAGTCTTGTCCGACTCTTGGTGATCCTTTGGATTGTAGCCCGCCAGACTCTTCTGTCCAAGGAATTCTCTAGGCTACAACACTGGAGTGGGTTCTATCTCCTTCTCCAGGGGATCTTCCCAGCCCAGGGGTTGATCCTGGAACTTCTGCATTGCCAGCAAATTCTTTATCCACCGAGCCATCAGAAGTGGTGAATGAATATATCTATATCTATATACACATATACATATGCATAAATGTTATATGGCAACTCAACTGTTCCTAGTCATTTTGCACAAATATTTATGTTTTATTATTTATTTATTTATTTTTGGCATATTGTATTCTAGTACTTTGGAGAAGATAATGGCACCCCACTCCAGTACTCTTGCCTGGAAAATCCCATGGATGGAGGAGCCTGGTAGGCTGCAGTTCATGGGGTCGCTAAGAGTCGGACACGACTGAGCGACTTCACTTTCACTTTTCACTTTTCACTTTCATGCATTGGAGAAGGAAATGGCAACCCACTCCAGTGTTCTTGCCTGGAGAATCCCAGGGACGGGGGAGCCTGGTGGGCTGCTGTCTGTGGGGTCGCACAGAGTCAGACATGACTGAAGTGACTTAAAAAAAATTCTAGTACTTGTATATAAATTCTGTCTCTTTTTGGAGTATAAAATATAGTATTTTCTTTCTCTAAGGGATTTTTCCTTACTGAAATTAACTGAAGAAACAAGGGCATCAGGACACACTAGCCTTGCTGGGCTAGTTTATTTACCAGGGTGTCTTTAGTTATCAAGCATTTCTGTAGGTTCCAAAACCTAGGAATATGTATAAGGAAATTAGACAAGTGTCATAAATATTTGATGTTTCCTATTACCTTCCAAAAGTATCTCTCAATTACTTTCCAGTTTCAAAAATAGGAATAAACCCTTCAGCCTCATAAGAGAGTAAAATAAATACTTAGTAGATTTTTTTTCTTCTTTTTTCCAACTTATCCTATCCATAAGGGAGCATCAAACTTAAGCCTTTTCAAGAACTGATTATCCAGTGGTAAATTATTCCCAACCTTTGATCTACTCTTTCCTTTTCTCTTCTGCTTTTTTATATTTGATGCACACTGGTATTTCTATATAATGTGTATGATGAAATCCAAACTAATTCTACTTGATATTTTTCAAAAGGTTTACTCTGGAGGCAATTATTACTGTCAGTTTAATGGACATTTAAAAATTATCTGTATGCGTTATTCATACTATTAATGTCCCATTAGCTTATTTTGTTTAGAATCAGCTGTATCAAGAGATTAAAAGACTGCAACTATGCATGCACAAAGATAATGACTGCTCATTACCACCTGGCCAGCACACATTTTTACCAGTGCTCTAATTTCAACGTTGATCTGGGGATAGATGAAAAAAAAAGAAGCTCAAAAACATGAGAATATTCTTAGGCAACCAAATAGCAGAGAGTTCAAGTCTGAGTCAGTTAAGCAGGGGCTTCAGTTAAAGGGTTTATTTGCTTGAAATATTAACCTCTCAAACATCCTTTATGCTACATGAAGAAAAGTTTTACTGATTACACATGCAAACAGGTCATTAAGAATATAACATAAAGCAAGTAAATTATGAAGAAAAAAAAGTGAAAAAAGATAAGTGGAGGCCATAGTAAATTAAATGTGGGTTCACTGGTTTATGGAATTCCGTTACATGTGCAGTGTGCACTGAAGTGGCCTATATTGCTCAGTACCAGCTATGAGCCAGACAAGAGACTGGCCCAGAATGGCTTTGAGTATCGACGGGGAATAATAATAATACAATGCCAGGCAGTCTGGTTATCCAAAGTTTAGAATTTTCAGGAGGACAGCATTTAGGCAATGTAGCAATCATATTGATATGTGTATTGATACCCTCCTTTTCCTGGAAATAAAGTGCTGTCAGAAATGTAAGATTCTGATATAATTGGAAATATTACTGAAGTAGATGTGTGATTGAAAGCATAAAAAGCACTTATAAAAAGATTCCTGAATACCAATAGTTTAAATTACATTTAGTAATACAAGCTATATTCGTCAATCAAATTCCTACAGTATTTCTCATTTGGAGATATTTATGATAATCAGATCCACTGTTCTTAAACCCCAGTCTTTAAAACGTTAAGTGATAATTGGGCTCCTTGAACTATTAGTACTGAGTGAATAACAGTATCAGATTCCCTTATCAGAATAGGATAGCTTACCCGTATCAAAGATAAAGGCAATCAAGAGACACTGACAAAGGAGAGAGAGCTCATTTGAAATTCTGCATGGCTCTGCAAGTCCTTTCTCCCCACATCAGACATACATGTATGTTCTGTGTCCATAAAAAAAAAAAAAAAAAAGGCTTTGAAAGCCTATGTCACACAATAGGGAGCATTTACATTATGAAATATCTTTGTTTTTGCCCTAGAAAGTATAAAGCTTTAGCAGGGAGCCATAAACCATTAGTCCATAGATTCGGAGTTTGTTTACTATAATAATTCTTTATAATGGAACATCTTGCTAAGGACTTTTATAGATAAGACATTTCTTCCTAGTAAATATTACTCGTCCCTTTACCTGGAGTTGCAGTTGACAAGGGCGTTAGACTCATTTACCTCCTTTTATCTCACTCCCCTGGGCTGCTCTATGAGCACATACACAAATACACATATCAAAAAGAGGGTGGACAGAACCTAGACGATCTGCTTTAACTCTTTACTCCCCAAATACTAGTCAAAGAAATATGTGCTGTGCTTAGTTGCTCAGTTGTTTCCAACTCTTTGTTACCCCATGGACTGTAGAACACCAGGCATCTCTGTACATGGGGATTCTCCAGGCAAGAATACTGGAGTGGGTGGCCATGCAATGAAATATAACTGAATCAAATTAACAAAAGCATTTTCCAAAGCTATGTAAATCTCCAAGCATATCAGTTTTGCAATCCTCATAAACTTTAGTTGAAAAAAAAAACAGGAGCATGATTATAATTTCTAGAGGAATTATAAACCAAAAAAATTAAATAATCATGGAGATAATCATGATGATGATCATACTAATTACACTCTCATAATTTATCAAACACACTTCTATATTATTTACATTATAATCTTCTCAGGTACATACTATTATTTTGCATTTAACAGATGTAGAATTTCAGACTTAGAGAAATTAAAATGACTTAGCCAGGTTTATACAGCTAGTAGACTCTACTACATTGATAAAATCCAGGAATTCAGTTCAGTTCAGTTCAGTTCAGCCACTCAGTCATGTCCAACTCTTTGCAACCCTATGGACTGCAGCAGGGCATGCCTCCCTGTTCATCACCAACTCCCAGAGTTTACTCAAACTCATGTCCATTGAGTTGGTGATGCCATCCAACCATCTCATCCTCTGTCATCCCCTTCTCCTCATAACTTCAATCTTTCCAAGCATCAGGGTCTTTTCAAATGAGTCAGTTCTTCACATTAGGTGGCCAAAGTATTGCAGTTTCAGCTTCAGCATCATTCCTTTAGGGTGGGCTAGTTGGATCTCCTTGCAGTCCAGGGAACTCAAGAGTCTCCTTCAATACCACAGTTCAAAAGCATCAATTCTTTGGGACTCAGCTTTCGTTATAGTCCAACTCTCATATCCATACACGACTACTGGAAAAACCATAGCTTTAACTAGACGGACCTTTGTTGGCAAAGTAATGTCTGCTTTTTAATTTGCTGTCTAGGTTGGTCATAACTTTTCTTCCAGGGAGCAAGTGTCTTTTAATTTCATGGCTCCAGTCACCATGTGCAGTGATTTTGGAGCTCAAAAAAAGTAAAATCTCTCACTGTTCCCACAGTTTCTGCATCTATTTGCCATGAAGTGATGAAACCAGATGCCATGATGTTAGTTTTCTGAATATTGAGTTTTAAGCCAACTTTTTCACTCTTCTCTTTCACTTTCATCAAGAGGCTCCATAGTTCTTCGCTTTCTGCCATAAGGGTGGTGTCATCTGCATATCTGAGGTTATTGATATTTCTCCCAGCAATCTTGATTCCAGCATGTGCTTCATCCAGCCCAGTGTTTCTCATGATGTACTCTGCATATAAGTTAAATAAGCAGGGTGACAATATACACCCTGCAGGTACTCCTTTCTCTATTTGGAACCAGTATGTTGTTCCATGTTCAGTTCTAACTGTTGCTTCCAGACCTGCATACATGTTTCTCAGGAGGCAGGATAGGAGGATTTGGTATTGCCATCTTTTGAAGAATTTTCATAGTTTGTTCTGATCCACACAGTCAATGGCTTTGGTATAGCCAATAGAGCAGAAATAGATGTTTTTCTGGAACTCTCTTGCTTTTTCAATGATCCAGCGGTTGTTGGCAATTTGATCCTGGGTCTCTCTGCCTTTTCTAAATCGAGGTTGACTATCTGGAAGTTCACAGTTCATGTACTGTTGAAGCCTGGCTATGAGAATTTTGAGCATTACTTTGCTAGTGTGTTAGATGAGTGCAATTGTGCAGTAGTTTGAGCATTATTTGGCATTTCCTTTCTTTTGGATTGGAATGAAAACTGACCTTTTCCAGTCCTGTGGACACAGCTGAGTTTTCCAAATTTGATGGCATATTGAGTGTAGCACTTTCACAGCATCATCTTTTACGATTTGAAATATGACTTCAAAATTTGGCAATCAGGAAATCTGACTTCAAAATTCATGCTGTTGACTGTTTAATCACATATGAGAAGAGGACAGGTAATTCAAATTTATAAATTTTTGATAATAAAACTGGATAATAAGAGAGAAGCTATTCAAAAATAACAGTGAAGGATCAGTTTTATTGATTATTGTTGGAAAAATGAAATTGATTAAATATTGAAATGAATGAATGAGGAATAATTTGTTTGAATGGCTGCTATGAGCTCAGTGTCATGTGATGGGCTACAAGACACAGATGAAGCAAGAGATATAGCAGACAGTATAAAACCTGCCTAACTCAACTAGAAGTTGAGTTAGAGATTATGGCAAATGAGATGTTTTTAAATACCAACATTACAGAGGTCAAAATGAAGCAGATCAAAGGCTAACAGAATTTTGCAAGAGAACGCACTGGTCATAGCAAACACCCTCTTCCAACAACACAAGAGACTACACATGGACATCACCAGATGGTCAACACCGAAATCAGATTGATTATATTATTTGCAGCCAAAGATAGAGAAGTTTATACAGTCAGCAAAAACAAGACTGGGAGCTGACTGTGACTCAGATCATGAACTCCTTATTGCCAAACTGAGACATAAATTGAAGAAAGTAGGGAAAACTACTAGACCATTCAGGTATGACCTAAATCAAATCCCTTACAGTTACACAGTGGAAGTGGCAAATAGATTCAAACGATAAGATCTGATAGAGTGCCTGAAGAACTGTGGACGGAGGTTCGTGACATTGTACAGGAGGCAGTGATCAAGACCATCCCCAAGAAAAAGAAATGCAGAAAGGCAAAGTTGTTGTCTGAGGAGGCCTTACAGTTATCTGAGAAAAGAAAAGGAGCAAAGGCAAAGGAGAAAAGGAAGATATACCCATTTGAATGCAGAGTTGCAAAGAATAGCAAGGAGAGTTAAGAAAGCCTTCCTCAGTGATCAATGGAAGGAAATAGAGGAAAACAATAGAATGGGAAAGACTACGGATCTCTTCAAGAAAAATGAGAGATACCAAGGGAACATTTCATGTAAACGTGGGCACAATAAAGGACAGAAATTGTATAGATCTAACAGAAGCAGAAGATATTAAGAAGAGGGGGAAAGAATACACAGAAGAACTATACAAAAAAGATCTTCTTGACCCAGATAACCACAGTGGCATGGTCACTCACCTAGAGCCAGACATCCTGGAATGCAAAGTCAAGTGGGCCTTAGGAAGCATCACCATGAACAAAGCTAGTAGAAGTGATGGAATTCCAGTTGAGCTATTTCAAATTATAAAAGATGATGCTGAGAAAGTGCTGCACTCACCATGCCAGCAAATTTGGAAAACTCAGCAGTGGCCATAGGACTGGAAAAGATCAATTTTCACTCCAGTCCCAAAGAAAGGCAATGCCAAAGGATGTTTAAACTATAGCACAATTGTGCTCATATCACATGCTAGCAAAGTTATAATCAAAATTCTCCAAGCCAGGCTTTAACAGGACGTGACCTGTGAACTTCCAGATGTTCAAGCTGGATTTAGAAAAGGCAGAGGAACCAGGTATCAAATTTCCAACATCCATCGGATCATCAAAAAAGCAAGAGAGTTCCAGAGAAACATCTGCATTACTGACTATGCCAAAGGCTTTCACTGTGTGGGTCACAATAAACTGAAAATTCTTAAAGAGATTGGAATACCAGACCACCTGACCTGCCTCCTGAGAAAACTGTATGCAGGTCAGGAAGCAACAGTTAGAACTGGACATGGAACAACAGACTGGTTCTAAATAGGAAAAGGAGTACCTCAGGTCTGTATATTGTCACCCTGCTTATGTAACTTATATTCAGAGTACATCATGAGAAACGCTGGACTGGATGAAACAGACGCTAGAATCAAGATTGTTGGGAGAAATATCAATAACCTCAGATATGCTGATGATACCATCCTTATGGTAGTAAGCGAAGAATAACTAAAGTGCCTCTTGATGAAAGTGAAAGAGAAGAATTGAAAATTTGGCTTAAAACTCAATATTCAGAAAACTAACATCATGGCATCTGGTTTCATCACTTCATGGCAAATAAACACAGAAACTGTGGGTACAGTGAGAGATTTTATTTTCGGGGGCTCCAAACTCACTGCAGATGGTGACTACAGCCATGAAATTAAAAGACACTTGTTCCTTGGAAGAAAAGTTATGACCGACCTAGACAGCATATAAAAGAAGCAGAGATATTACTTTGTCAACAAAGGTCCATCTAGTCAAAGCTATGGTTTAGTCATATATGGATGTGAGAGTTGGACTATAAAGAAAGCTGAGCACTGAGAAACTGATGCTTTTGAACTGTGAATTTGGAGGAGACTCTTGAGAGTCCCTTGGACTGCAAGGTGATCCAACCAGTCTATCCTAAAGGAAATCAGTCCTGAATATTCATTGGGAGGACTGATACTGAAGCTGAAACTGCAATATTTTCACCACCTGATGTGAAGAATTGACTCACTTGAAAAGACCCTGATGCTGGAAAGGATTGAAGTCATGAGGAGAAGGGGATGACAGGATGAGATGGTTAGATGGCATCACCGACTCAATGGACATGAGTTTGAATAAGCTCTGGGAGTTGGTGATGGACAGGGAAGCCTGGCGTGCTGCACTCCATGAGGTCACAAAGAGTTGGACATGACTGAGCAAATGAAGTGATTACATAGGTGAAAATTGAAGCAATTTACAAACTGTAATAATTTGTCCAAATATATATGATTATCAGACCAAAATTCTAAGTTAGAAATAGTTTAGGGGTGACTCAGAATGTTATATTCATTTGTAAAATCCTAAATAATGTGAAGGCTGATAAACTCAAGTGAGAAAAGAATGATAAACAAGAAAGAGAAGTCTGACCTACATTGCCATCTGTTGGAAAAGTGAACATCTGTTAAGTTGAATGAAAGATGAAGCTTGGAAATTCCCAGTGAATCACAATAGCTAGAACTACTGTTTAAGAGCAAAAACAGTGTTCAAGACTAATTTAGATTTTTTTTTTTAACTTGAAAAAAGATATTTAAAGGAGAAAATGCAAAACTCCAAAAGTTGGAAACCATGGCTTTGAAGATTTCCAGTGTAATTCTAGTTCAAATTAGAATGGAATTGTGCTGGAGAAAGAGTATTGTCAAAACTTGTTTCTGGAGTAGATTCTAAGCTCTCTGGAAGTATCTTGTATTTTGACTAATGGATCCATGCATGTTCAATATATGTTGGCACAAATCCTAGCCTGGAATTTAGTATCAATTCAAACATGTCATTATGAGTACCAGTTTGACTCTTTGGGTCAGAATTTCCTTTGCAGTAGATTGGATGGGATCGGATTAAGTAATACTTAAGGTTGCTTACAAAGGTCCGTCTAGTCAAGGCTATGGTTTTTCCAGCGGTCATGTATGGATGTGAGAGTTGGACTGTAAAGAAAGCTGAGCACCGAAGAATTGATGCTTTTGAACTGTGGTGTTGGATAAGACTCTGATGCTGGGAGGGATCGGGGGCAGGAGGAGAAGGGGACGACAGAGGATGAGATGGCTGGATGGCATCACTGACTTGATGGACGTGAGTCTGAGTGAACTCCGGCAGTTGGTGATGGACAGGGAGGCCTGGCATGCTGCAATTCATGGGGTCATAAAGAGTCGGACATGACTGAGCGACTGAACTGAACTGACTGAAAGTTGCTTTCAGTTGCACTCCTATTAATGCTGTGCATCTATTAAAGAATAGCCTGTTAATAATTGCATGCTTGAGAAAATATTTATTTTATAGATGAAAATCATGTTCCTATGACATCCTCTTTTTATTATTTTACATCTTCAAAAATCTTACATGAGTTTGTTTTCTCTCTTTTAGGGTGGAGTCAGTGGATTGACTGGAGAGCTAGAATTTGGAGAAAATGGAGGCAACCCCAATGTCCACTTTGAAATTCTTGGAACCAACTATGGAGAAGAGCTTGGCCGAGGTGTTCGCAAAGTAAGACCAGACACATTGATAAATCTGCTTTTTCCTATAGTGATATGGTTATGTTGGATTGTTTTCCATGCATTATAGTCACAGTATACATTAAAGTCTATATTATAGTTTGAGAGAAATGAAGAGGTGAGAGAATTAGAGGACCTTACATACTCACTAGAAGTATTAAGCAATAAATTTTTTCTGTGCCTTAAAATAAAGGGAAAGAATAAATCTATTGTTTCCTAGGGAACTAGCATAATCTTCTATTCACTATAATAATTTTATACAGTAGTGAATTTAGTATTTACACAATGCCTAGCTGCTTGGTTTTTAGCTTGTAAGATACACAAAATCAGAATAAGAGCTTTGATAAATTTCATATAATAAGAGGGATAGTCTACAGAAAGTGACATTACAGTATCTCACTATCTGTGTCATGTAATAAGTAGAAAGAAAATGGTTTTCAGGAAATGAACTCTTTTATATACTTCAGATCACATGTAAGAAGTTGAGTGCCTATAAAGGATCTTTCGTGAATTGCTGGGACAGTAACTTTCTCAACAAGAGATGTAAAAACCCCTGGAGAAATGATTTTTCTATATTTTCAATACGCCATTTTTAGATATTTTTGGTAGGGAAAAACTTAAGGTAATTGAATGTGCAAATGTAAGTTCATAGCTATAAATCTCTAACTGCATTGACAGTAACTTCTTCAGTAGGTGTTTCTTTCCAGTGCTGAGGTATAGGATGCAGAAAATTTAGACAAATTGAAATTTAGAGTTATTCTAATTAGCAATAAAAAACCTTTTGGTAAATTTATGCTAGAGAAGTTGAAACTATTCTTAATGTGTTTTTATTTGATTTATAATGAAGCTTAGCAAACATATATTAATAGACAACTGCATAAAGCACAAGGATAGTTCATTGAATTATTGTAAATGAAATGACTACTACTATGGTAAAGAAATAGAACATATCAAGCATCCTAAAAGCTTCGTTATATTATTTCTCGTTCATATCCCTGACATCTTTTCTCAGTGGTATCACCATTAGTCTGAATTTTATGATACTCATTTCTTTGCCTTTTGAATATAATTTTATCATCTAAGGGTACCTTAAATATTCATTTTTCCAGTATTCAACTTATGAATGAACACATTTTGCATATATTCTTTTTTCTTTCTGTATTCTTCATTTTGTGTTATGTATTCTTGTTGCTACAAATAGTTATTGCTTATTCATTTCTATTGCTGCATCATCTTCCATTGTATCCATCCATGTGTCACGATCTACCGTAGCCTGCTTCTATTGCATATACGTTTCACAGTCTACTGTTTCCACTTTTAGGCTGTCATAAATAATGATGTTATGAAGATTCTTAGACATCATCTTGGCTATATAATATTGTACTTGTGTATATGTTTCTATAGGATTTGTATCCAGAAGTAGAATTGCTGCAACACAAGGAAACATAATCTCAAACCTACTTTCCTACATATTTACCAATTCACATAGTGCTTCTAATTCACATTGCACCAAATGTGGGTTTTGTTAGATTTCAAATTTTTATTAGATTATTCAATGTATAATGATATATCTTTTTTGTTTCAACTTGAAGTTCCCTGATTATAAAAAGATTCTGCATCTTTCATTTTTCATGTTTTGTTTTGTTTTGTTGAGTTGATTGCCTATTCAAGTCCTTTGGCCATTTTCTATTGAGTTATCTTTGTTTATATAATTGAGTCTAAGATGCTGGGAGGGATTGGGGGCAGGAGAAGAAGGGGACGACAGAGGATGAGATGGCTGGATGGCATCACGGACTCGATGGACGTGAGTTTGAGTGAACTCTGGGAGTTGATGACAGACAGGAAGGCCTGGCGTGCTGCAATTCATGGGTTTGCAAAGAGTCGGATGCAACTGAGCAAATGAACTGAACTGAACTGAAGAGCTATATGCATATTTTGAATATTAATCTTCTGTTATTTATATTGCAAATTGTTTCTTCTCATTGTATTTAATTTTCATTAAATACAGTACCTTTAAATTTAGTAGAATTATGAATTTGCTCTCTTGCGATTATTGGTGTTTAGTCTTACTCAAGAAATCATTCCATACTACTAGAGTCATAAAAATATTATGCTTAATTATACTCTGAATGATTTACAATTCTATCTTTTAAATTGAAGTGTTTTGTCTACCTGGAATTTTTTGTAGCTTTTTAAAAAGTGTTTATTTTTTAAAATGATTTTCTTCTTCTTACTGTTATTTTAATTTTTTGTTTTTTTGGTTGTGCTGCAGGGCATGCGAGAATCTTAGTGCCTCAGTCAGTTCAGTTCAGTCGCTCAGTCATGTCTGACTCTTAGTGACCCCGTGGACTGCAACATGCCAGGCTCCCCTGTCCTTCACCATCTCCCAGAGCTTGCTCGAACTCATGTCCGCTGAGTTGGTCATACCATCCAACCATCTTGTCCTCTGTCATCCCCTTCTCCTCCTGCCTTCAATCTTTACCAGCATCAGGGTCTTCTCTAATGAGTTATCTCTTCGCATCGGATGGCTGAAGTGTTGGAGCTTTAGCTTCAGTGTCAGTCCTTCCAATGAACATTCAGGACTGACTTCCTTAAGGACTGACCAACTAGGAAATCAAACCTATACCCCTTGCATTGGAAGCACAAGAGTCTTAATCACTAGGTCTCCAGGGAATCCCTGCAAATTTTCTTTTTCTTTAATACATGGGAAAAAAAAATATACAAATTTATTTTTAATATAGTATCTTATTTATTATTTATTGAAATTTAACTTAAATACAATAAGATGCACAAATGTTAAGTCCACAAGGCTGTCAGTGATTGAATTCACCAATGTAATCACTACTCTCAAGTTATATAGTTTTTTCATTATCCTGAAAGTTCCATCATTCTTCTTTACACACATAGTTTACCTGGCTTTAGTGTTCATATAAATGGATATTGTAGTAATATGTATCTTATTTCTTTCAACATATTTTAGGTACATTCTTATTTGCATGTCAGTAATTTTTTATTTTTTCACTTATATGGCTGAGTGGTATGAAAGTAATATAGTATCTTTTAAAACCCCATTTTCTGTTGGTTGCTGATACATGGGAATGGCACTGATATTTTATATTGATTTTATATCCAACATTCTTGCTCCACTCTTTAATTGATAATTTATCGGTAAATTCTTAATTCTTTGCATATCATCTGTGATAATGATTTTGTCTCTTCCTTTCTAATTTTAATATTTTTTATTTCTATTTGCCTAGTACACTGACTAGGTCCTCTAGGACAATGGTGAATGAAAGTATTAAATAACAGTAATAAGCATCCTTGGTTATTATCAATATCAGAGAAAAAGATGCAAACTTTATACTACTAAATATAAAGTTTCTCTTTTTCTTTCATTAACTTTGATCAGATATAGGCAACTTCATGTATTCCTGGGATAAACCTGATTTTTATATTTTTACAAACATAATTTCATTAATGTTTCCATATTTATATATATTTTTGTATTTACTGCCACTTTCTTAAGGTTTTTACATTGATGTTCTTGACTAAAGTTACCTGAAATTTTCTCTGTTGTAATTTGATACTAAGGTTGAGTTAACCTCAGGAAATGTGGTGGACAGGATTTCTTCTGTTTATATTCTCTATTAGTTATATAAAACTGGAAGAATTTTTTCCTTGCATGTTTGATAGATGGTCTTATGAAGCCAATACGGACTAGAATTTTCCTTATGGGAATTTTTAAGTTACTGATTCTATTTTTCCATAGTCGATAAAAAATGAAAATCATATTTTCTAATTCTTTTTATAAACTTGAGAAGTTTATCTTTATGATATTTTAAGGGTTTTTTTTAAAATTTTCTATATGTATTGGGATAAAACTGCTAGTTATATCCTTTTAAATATCTGAAACATTTCAAGATCTGAACTTTATTTCTGAATAGTTTTCTTTGTAAATAACATTCTTAAATTATTATTATAAAGCTTCTACTTCTAATAATACTTTCTTCCCTAAAGTATTATTATTTTTATTATGTATTATTTTATTATGTATTTATTATAAAGCATTATATTTTTTTTCTATGAATAGAGCAAAGCAATTACCCTTCCATTAATATATTTGGTGAACTTTCTTTTTACTACCCTTTACTTCCAATGTTTCCTGTATCCTTTCATTCCACTTCTAACTCTTAAGAAACTATACAATGCATTATATGATACCAATGATGGCACCCCACTCCAGTACTCTTGCCTGGAAAATCCCATGGATGGAGGAGCCTGTTGGGCTACAGTCCATGGGGTCGCTGAGTCGGACACGACTGAGCGACTTCACTTTCACTTTTCAATTTCATGCCTTGGAGAAGGAAATGGCAGCCCACTCCAGTGTTCTTGCCTGGAGAATCCCAGGGACGGGGGAGCCTGGTGGGCTGCCATCTATGGCGTCGCACAGAGTCGGACACGACTGGAGCGACTTAGCAGCAGCAGCAGCAGCAGCAGCAGACTATTTATGCCTAAATATGAAAGTATTACATGTATTTGAATGAAATATATTTGATAATACATTTAGAGTTAGGTCTGCCATCTTATACATTTGCCTTGCCTAATCTAGGTTCCTTTTTTGTCCTTTCTTGCCTTCTTTTGGATTAATATATATTTTATTTTTCAATTCTCTCTTTTCTCCTGTACTAATTTACAAGTTATATACTCTGCTTTTATTCAATAGTTCCTCTAGAATTTACATACAACAGGCATACTTTATCAGCATCTAATTTTAATCAATGTGTTAAACCTCCTCTTAGAAAACATAATATTTTAACTCCATTTACTCAATATATCTACCTCTCACATGATGGATTATTATTGTTCAAGTTTTTAGTATTATCCTTTTTATTCTAAAAAGTCTTACCATTACTATCATGTGCGATTAGTATTTATTTTATATATACCCATATATGTTCTACTTTCTTTGCTTGTTTTTCCTTCCTACGTCTTTATCTAGAATTGCTTTTCTTTGGCATGAAGTATATATTTTTTCAAATTTCCCATTTTGATGGTTTTCTTGTGGCTATATTTCTCAGTTTTTATTTCTGTGAGCATAACTTTATTTCATCTTCTTCCTTCAAACATATTTTCCCTAGACACAGAATTTCAAAGTGCTGCTTTTACTCTTTCACCATATTGATGATACCATTGCATGGGTTCTGGCTTCAGTGCTGTGGTTGAGAACTGCTGTCTCACTGCCAATCATCTGATTTAATTTCTCTGCCTGATTTAAGGTTTGTCTTTGTTTTTAAACCTCTGCATTTTCAGTATTGTCTCAATGTGAATCTCACTCTAATGTGCATGGGTATAGCAGATTTATGATAACCACAAGCAAAACCTGTGGTTATCAATGTGGGATTTATGGTGACCAAGGAACTACGTAATGCTAAGTACCTGGTGCTAGAGTAAATTTATGAACCTGGAAGAATTTAGCATCAAAAATTACCATTGAGTCATAGAGAATTTCAAAACTGTGGGTGAAAAGTCTGTCTTAGAGGCAATTCACTGTCTTCCCAAATGTATTTATTTAGTGATGAGTTATACTTATCTTGCTTTCCAAGTGGCTCAGAGGGTAAAGAGTCTGCCTGCAATGCAGGAGACCATGTTCTGATCCCTGGGTTGGGAAGATCCCCTGGAGAAGGGAATGGTAACCCACCCTAGTATTCTTGCTTGGAAAATCCCATGGATGGAGGAGCCTGCTAGTTTATAGTCCACGGGGTCACAAAGAGTCTGACAAATCTAGTCAGATGGAAACAAAATAATTAACCTAGAATCATAAAATATGTTTAGTATAAAAATAATTGAGATTTGGAAAATGAAAATGTTCATGATTCTATAGCAGAAAGTCATGTGTCTTTCTTCAGAGGTTTTGACTTAATTACTTGTAGAATGATATCAGAAAACATTTTTAGACCTCATTACAATTGGGAAATCAGGATTGCTATAGAATGTTACCTAATTTGTAGAAAAAGATAAAACTAGTACACATTAAGGTATACATATAGAAATTATTTCATTTGCAGGTAAAATCTATATAGAGACAAATAAAAGCTCTTTATGCAAGTATTGCTTAATTCCTTACAAACCTTCCTGTCTTTTCCCTCCTCTCTATTCCCACGGGATGGGAGAAAATATCTGCTTCCTACTGTTATCCCCAAGTTTATGTATAGTCATTTTGCATCAGGTTTCTTCTTTCTTCCAATATCTTCTGTGTAAACTATCACATGTAAGGTTACTATTAATTTTTCCCAGAATCTTATGGTCCTAATACTACACCATTTTACAAAAATACTTATCCCAATTCAGTAATTAAGTTATGTATGTGCAAGGATGGTCATTGAAGTCTTATACTAATAGAACCTAAGAAGAGTTGTAAGAAATAAAGACAGGTTGGCAATGTAGCTAAACAGCAGTAATATAAAGACTGAAGAGAGTCCCGTTGAATTTAGGAACTCAGGATTCATTAGCAACTAAGGAGAGGCAGTAAAGCAATGAGTTAGGAAGGTGGCCGCTAATGTTGGACTGCTCAAATTTTTGTTGTGTTACCTAAAACCGAGTGACATTGAACATGTTACTAACTCATAGATAGGTATAACCTAAATGATTTAGTAATGTGACGCATCCAGAACCATGTCTGGCACATAAAAAAAAATGTTGCAAATCATTGCAATTTATTAGGAAAATATCAGTGGAGCAGTAATACCATATGTTTATTTTTTTATTTTTATTTATTTTTTTATTTGTATATTTACTTTATTTATTTTTTTCCATAAGTGTATATGCTATCTTTTTTTTTTTTAATTTTTACTTTATTTTACTTTACAATACTGTATTGGTTTTGCCATACATTGACATGAATCCACCACGGGTGTACATGCGTTCCCAAAGATGAACCCCCCTCCCACCTCCCTCCCCACAACATCCCTCTGGGTCATCCCCGTGCACCAGCCCCAAGCATGCTGTATCCTGCATCAGACATAGACTGGCGATTCGATTCTTACGTGATAGTATACATGCTTCAATGCCATTCTCCCAAATCATCCCACCCTCTCCCTCTCCCTCTGAGTCCAAAAGTCCGTTCTATACATCTGTGTCTTTTTTGCTGTCTTGCATACAGGGTCATCATTGCCATCTTTCTAAATTCCATATATATGTGTTAGTATACTGTATTGGTGTTTTTCTTTCTGGCTTACTTCACTCTGTATAATCGGCTCCAGTTTCATCCATCTCATCAGAACTGATTCAAATGTATTCTTTTTAACGGCTGAGTAATACTCCATTGTGTATATGTACCATAGCTTTCTTATCCATTCATCTGCTGATGGACATCTAGGTTGTTTCCATGTCCTGCCTATTATAAACAGTGCTGCGATGAACATTGGGGTACATGTGTCTCTTTCAATTCTGGTTTCCTCGGTGTGTATGCCCAGCAGTGTGATTGCTGGGTCATATGGCAGTTCTATTTGCAATTTTTTAAGGAATCTCCACACTGTTTTCCATAGTGGCTGTACTAGTTTGCATTCCCACCAAATTTTAACAAGTTAAAAGATAAAAAGGAAGGTAATGAGTAGAAGAGATAAGGGTAACCATATTAACCCTGTTTGGCTATGAGATCAGTCATTAAATGACTTAGTGAAATGGAGGAGAATACTTTTCAGAATCTAAGAGAGATGAGTATGCTTGAATGCTCACAGATCAAAGCTGTAGGGAGTAAGAGAAAGATGATAAAGGAAAGTCAGGTGATCATTGATAGATTGTCCAAGAGAAAGAGAGACGGTTGGATCCAGAATTAGGTGGAATGTTTAATCTTAGGCACCAAGAATATAATTTTCCTTAGTAATGGGAGAAGGAAGTAAATAGAGAATGGTGTATTTACAAACAAGTTACCATGGGTGCTATCAAGAAGTTAAGGGAATTGTTAAGAAATATGTCCTCTCTTTTTTTTTTTTTTGAGGAAAGAGTGGTGAGATTATCTGCTAAGAGAGAAAGTATACCAGAAAACATTAGAGATAATGAGGTTGGAATTTTATAGATAGTGAATAAGTTTTAAAAGAGCTGCAGTAGCAAAACAGAGAGAGGTAATTAGGGAACATGGAAGAATTGCCAGATAGAACTATTGGTTCATATGAAGTCAGAGACCAGAAATTCACTGTAGCATTAATCTACATGGCTGTATATGTTTTATGCATCAGCTTTCAGTGGACAGAATGAATTTGCATTGATGTAGGGATAGGATTTCACCAGAAGGGTTTTGTTTTGTTTTATTGTTTCTGATTGCAGTAAAGTCAGGGGATGAGCAGGACATTGGGCAGGAGAACAGCTGAGATGGCAAAGCATGAAATCTCATTTGGACATGTATCTACTGAGAGCAGGATGAGGCTCAACAATAGGGAGAGAGCGTAACTTAAGAGAGTAGAGCCCACAGCAAGTCTGAAGAAACTGATGTTGATTGGATTAAGTTGAAAGAGCTTCAGGGCCAGGAAGCTTTATTGGAGGAGAGAGACATCTAAATTCGTAATTGGAAGTATGAATAGCTTCTTTGTTGTTGTTCAGTCACTCAGTTGTGTCCAGCTCTTTGTGACCCCATGAACTGCAGCATCTCAGGCTTCCCTGTCCTTCACCATCTCCCAGAGCTTGCTAAAACTCATGGCCACTGAGTCAGTGATGCTTTCTAACCAGCTTGTCCTCTGTCATCCCCTTCTCCTGCATTCAATCTTTCCCAGCATCAGCATCTTTTCTAATGAGTTGGCTCTTTGCATCAGATGGCCAAATATTGGAACTTCAGCTTCAGCATAATTCCTTCCATGAAATTCATTTAGGACTGATTGGTTTGATCTCTTTGCAGACCAAGAGACTCTCAAGAGTCTTCTCCAATACCACATTTCAAAAGGATCAGTTTTTCAGCACTCAGCCTTCTTTATGGTCCAGCTCTCACACCCATACATAAAAACCATAGCTTTGACTATGTGAACCTTTGTTGGCAAAGTAATGTCTCTGCTATTTTAATAAACTGTCCAAGTTTTTCATAGCTTTTCTTCCAAGGAGAAAGTGTCTTTTAATTTTATGGCTGCAGTCACCATGTGCAGTAATTTTGGAGCTCAAGAAAATGAAGTCTGTCAGTGTTTCTTTTGTTTCCCTATCTATTTGCCATGAAGTGATGGGACCAGATGCCATGATCTTAGTTTTTTGAATGTCGAGTTTTAAGCCAACTTTTTCACTCTCTTCTTTCATTTCATCAAGAGGCTCTTTATTTCCTCTTTGCTTTCTGACATAAGGGTGGTATCATCTGCATATCTGAAGTTATTGATATTTCTCCCAGCAATCTTGATTCCAGCTTGTGCTTTATCCAGCGTAGCATTTCTCATGATGTACTCTGCATGTAAGTTAAATAAGCAAGGTGACAATGTACAGCCTTGACGTACTCTTTTCCCAATTTGGAACCAGTCTGTTCTTCCATGTCTGGTTCTAACTTTTGCTTCTTGCATACAGATTTCTTAGGAAGCAGGTAAGGTGGTCTGGTATTTCCATATGTTTAAGAATGTTCCACTGTTTGTTGTGACCCACATAATCAAAGGCTTTGGCATAGTCAATAATGCAGAAATAGATGTTTTTCTGGAACTCTCCTGCTTTTTTCAGTGACCCAGTGGATGTTGGCAATTTGATCTCTGGTTCCTCTGCCTTTTCTAAATCTAGCTTGAACATCTGAAAGTTCTCAGTTCATGTCCTGCTGAAGCCTAGCTTGGAGAATTTTGAGCAATATTCTGCTCGCGTGTGAGATGAGGGCAATTGTGCAGTGGTTTGTACATTCTTTGGCATTGCTTTTATTGGGGGTTGGAATGAAAATCCAAAGAAAGGCATTCCAGGACTGGAATGACCTTTTCCAGTCCTGTGGCCACTGCTGAGTTTTCCAAATTTGCTGGCATATAGAGTGTGGCACTTTCCCAGCATCATGTTTTAGGATTTGAAGTAGCTCAACTGGAATTCCATCACTTCCACTAGCTTTGTCCATAGTGATGCTTCCTAAGGCCCACTTGACCTTGCATTCCAGTTTGTCTGGCTCCAGGTGAGTGAGCTCACCATCGTGGCTCTCTGCATCATTAAGATCTCTCTTTTTTTTGTATAGTTCCTCTATGTATTCTTTCCACCTCTTCCTAATGTTTTCTGCTTTTGTTAGGTTCATACTGTTTCTGTCCCTTATTGTGCCCATCTTTACATGAAATATTCCCTTGATATCTCTAATTTTCTTGAAGGGATCTCTAGTCTTTCCCATTCTGTTGTTTTCCTTTATTTCTTTGCATTGTTCACTTAGGAAGGCTCTCTTATCTCTCCTTGCAATTCATTAGAACTCTAAATTCAGATGAGTATATCTTTCCTTTCTTCCTTTGCCTTTTGCTTCTCTTGTTATTTGTAAGGCCTCCTCAACCATTTTGCCTTTTTGCATTTCTTTTCCTTGGGGATGCCTTCTAGACAATGAAAAATTCATAATTGTAAAGTTGACAGAAGTGGGCTTCATTTCACCTTCTAAGATCAGTATAGTTCCAAGATCAGTGTAGTTGCTTCCCCATACTCTGAATTTAGTCTGTATTGTGTTATCTATGCCATTCAATTGAAATGAGTCATGTACTTCAAATTAAATGTACTTTATTCCTAAATAATATTAAAGTTTAACTCCTGTTTATGTTTCTATTTTTCGACTCCCAAATTGTATTGAAGCATTCCAGTATATTGACATTATATAAATATTATGTGAAAGAGACTGTAAATATTTACCGTGCCTTTTACATTTTTGACACTTAAATTATTTAAGCATTCTTAATTTTAAAATATTTATTCATTTTTATAACTCAAATGTTTTTCTATCAAGCTGCAATTTTTTTAATTAATTACTGAATTTATAAAACTTCAAATCTAGCTCTCAAGTAACTTTGAGAGTATTATGAATTTTTAGAAGGCAATGGCAACCCACTCCAGTACTCTTGCCTGGAAAATCCCATGGATGGAGGAGCCTGGTAGGCTGTAGTCCATGGGGTCGCGAAGAGTCGGACACTTACTGAGCGACTTCCCTTTCACTTTTCACTTTCATGCATTGGAGAAGGAAATGGCAGCCCACTCCAGTGTTCTCGGCTGGAGAATCCCAGGGACGGGGGAGCCTGGTGGGCTGCCATCTATGGGGTCGCATAGTCGGACGCGACTGAAGCGACTTAGCAGCAGCAGCAGCAGCTTTATTTATAAATGGAGCAATTCCTTCACATGGACCTAAATACATGTATAATATCATCGAAGATACTTATCAAAATAAAGCATTGCCAAGAAAATAATTACAGTATAGATTTACTAGACATGTGTTTAAAATTAAGGTTCCACTACCAGTATCTCCATGTCTTAAAAAGAGTGAATGGCTTTCCAAATGATGAACTGTCAAGCTGTCAGTGTTTATTCTGTTGCCAGTGGCTAAGTGTATACAATGCCTGCATCCTTATCACCTTGAGCAGGGGTACTGTCAGTTTTCATAAGCTAACCTGGGTTGTTTCTGTGTAGAATTTTAATGTGAGATTGACCATTTTCCAAATTTTGGATAAGTCTTGGCCCTCTTGACATTGTATGACTAGAGTTTTTTTTTTTTTTTAATTTGCTAAAAGTATAAAAAGGATTATTTAATTTTTACTCATGATGATAAAATGAAGGGTTTTCCTGATTTGATGTTTTCTACACGTTCTTTTACTTCGATGTCAGGTGGTGATTCATTCAGTGGATGGCGTATTCAAGGTGTTAGACACTGTGTATCCTCGAAGATAAATTAGGAGAGCCTCAAAGCCAAATTTTGAAATCAAAGTTTTCTTTATCCTTAAACTTTCTCCAAGACTATGGTTGTTCCTGTTTCTTTTCATCACAATACAAAATTTCCAGGAAGAAGAAGAATTTAAGGAGTAATATCTTACCCAATCTTCTAAAACTAAGTTTATTAGAAGACATTAAAGTACAAATTAAATTAAGTCGTTAATTTAAAGGATCAATTTGTGTTTTGTTTTTCCTTAGAAGATGAATTTTACACAATAGTTTTTGTTGGTGGTGCTTTTTTTTGCTTATGTATCTGAAGTCTTCTTTGGTTTGGTTTTGCTAATGCTTCACTTTTTATTGTGAAGACTGAGCTTCAGCATTAAAATTTAATACTGTAGATTTAATGTTTTTGAACTTTATCACAAACAGGAAAACAGGGCCAGGGAAAATAGATTAAAACTGGCTTCATAACCAATCTTAATTGTACAATAATGCTTATTCTCTTCATAAAATTGTTTCCTCCTGTAAGCAGATGAAATAAAATGGTACAGCAGTGATATTCTAGCTCCCAGGTATAATCGTTTTTTAGATCTGTTTAGAATCTTTACTCAGGTTCTCTAACATTAAATCCACAAATGTAAAACCTACAGCTCTTCATTCTTGAGAAAACTTAATGTACCATTTTTGCAAAAGGTATTATATATAGATTGCCACTGGTCCATTTTTAATGCAGTGTTTTCCTGCCTTGTATTTAGAAAGAGGAAAAAACAGCCTTGCCTTAAAGTGGTCAGTTATTTAATAGAATACTGGTATTCTTCAGTATTGTATTTGTATTCTGATTCTACGATATATAAAATAACATTTTCCTTTTTGTAATACCCTGTTTTATGTTTCTCTCTAACATTTTTTGTAAACTGAAATTATATATATATATGTAGTTATATATATATGTAGTTATATGTATAATCCTCACATATGTATATATAATTGTATACATATACTATATACTATATACATATACTATATAATTGTATACATATACTATATATATATATATATATATATATACAGGTCAATATAATCAATTTACTTGTTTATATTCTGTGTTTCCATTATAGTATGACTCACACTGTGTAATGACACATTACAGTGTGATCCCCCAATGCATGGCATATAATAGATGTTCATTAATTATTTAATGAATGAATTAATGATTACATGTATATACTGACATAAGAATGTATAAGATTCTTCTATGTATCTACAAATGTGATAAACATGTTTTCCCTTCATTCAAGTGAAAAATAATATGTGCACATAAATTACTGTTGACATGCCATTTCCTTCATTGCATCCTTAATACCTAGTAGAGTTAGTCTTTTGGTCACCAAAAATACAATAAATTATTTCAGTGATTCTTAAGTAAGATGTTATATAATTTGTTTGCAGTGATTCATAGACAGTATGGAAATAGTAGATGGATTATTTAAGCAAATAGATTGATTATTCCAAGCAAAATGGAAGGGCTCACAGAAGTGCGGTCTTGTCAGAAATTGCTGATATTTGTAATTCAAGGTCATTTTTAAACAACTAGGCTAGATTTAATATGGTGTAATGGGGAAAAGTACAGTTTTACTGACAGATATAACAAGGTTGAAATTCTGTCAATGACTTTGTGATTTTTAGGACTACTAAACCTAGTAAGTCTCAATTTCTTTATCCGTAGACTATGAATGATACTATCTATTCTTTAATATTGTAAGGTTAAGTGAATTTATGTTTGTAGGTTACATAGTAAAAGATAACTAAAATAATGCCAATTTGAATATGAACAGTAATCTGTGTGAGCCAGTCCAAGAAATGCAAAGTCTAGTTGCTATTGTCACAAGAAATTGCTATGTGAGGTGGGGGAATAATTTCATTTTAGATGTGATTGACAGAGCATTATGACTGGCAATCACAGTGATAGCATGAGCATTAACCTTTTGTTTTCTTTAATGTTATTTCTGGATCTAAAATTCTGCAAGTCTGTTAACCAAACTTGGGAGCATCTACAGTTCAGTGGGAAGCTGACAGCAGAGTCTAGTAGCCAGCATAGCCTGCATAATCCCAGTGTTAATGCAGTTAAACTCATTATTGGAAAATCTGCCATCCTTATTTACTGCCATATTTCCAACAGTAAATTTATCTCTTGGAAAGTGTATATAATGCAGAGAATCTAGAAGTTGCTGTGAATTGGTGATCTATTGTGAATACTCTACCTTTTTTTCTCCCACCCTACTTTATATATAATATACATAATAGACTTCATTTCATGAATTTTTATTTTGATGCATCTTCAAGAAAATATTTTGTACCTCAAAGTTATATAATATTCAAGCCAGTATTACATAAAATTTCCAATCTGTTGGACCTTCAAAATTACTGACCCCAGCAGTTTCCTGATGTATAAAAGGAATTCTGCACTCTTGAAAAGTATACACTATGGACGGGATTATTTCTACTTCAAAGGGAACTCATCTCTTATCATGACACAGAAGAGGTAGTTGTATCCAGTGATGTTTAGAGTGAGCTGTTGCTTGGATAGAGGTGACTTCTGAAGGTGTCCTGCTTTAGGCAAGCAGCACTCACAGCCTCTCAGGGAGAAAAGGAGCACTCTCTTTTGGTGGATGGAATGATGCTGACTTTTCCAATATGGGGAAAAGATGTCTGATTCCAGTTAAACTTTTTGTGTGTGTGTGGAAAAAGAACCAATGATATATTTCAAAAGACTATGAAATCTGGATTGCGTGCTCAGTGTGGATTACTTTACCATTGTTTGTTGTTGTTCTTCTATGGACAGTAATCTATGTGAGCCAATGCAAGAAATGTAAAGTCTAGTTTCTATTCTCAAAAGAAATTGCTATGTGAAGTGGAGGATTAATTTCATTTTAGGTGTGGTAAACAGAGCACAGAAAAAAGCTTGTTATGAGGCAACTAGTTGCTGTAGGCATGCAGACTCTTGGTAAATGTTTATAGACATGTATGTGCTCAAAGAAACCCAGAGAGTCTGATTCATGGGTTCACATGTTAAAAACTGACTTAGTTAAGAGTTTAGGCCATACCTGGTACAAAGGAAGCAAGGTTCAGTTTCCTTCCTGCTCTATTGGACAGCACCCACAGTCAGACATAATGGAATCTGCCTCACCCCAACCTTCCTCTCTCTCTTTCTCACACACACATACACACCACCACGACCACCACCACCACGACCACCCCTACTAGTGAAGCTTCAGTCCAGCTCAAATTCACCTACACAATGTGATTTTAGCCACTAAAGGTGATTCATGCCCAAGTTAAGAATACAGAGAACTGAGAAACATTTGCTCATATGTTCTCCTTTGACAAGGTCTCATTGTCATCGTTGAACTTAAGTGGCAGATATCAAGATCTATTTCAAAGAGGTTATATGAATCAGCAAACAATGGTAAGGAGGTGTCACCTTGCACATAAGTCATTTGTCCACATATATTGGAAATTCACAACAGATTAATTTGTTATATAGTGATATTCCTGATGGTGACTGCAGCCATGAAATTAGAAGACGCTTACTCCTTGGAAGAAAAGTTATGACCAACCTAGATAACATATTCAAAAGCAGAGACATTACTTTGCCGGCTAAGGTCCATCTAGTCAAGCTATGGTTTCCCCAGTGATCATGTATGGATGTGAGTGTTGGACTGTGAAGAAGGCTGAGCGCCGAAGAATTGATGCTTTTGAACTGTGGTGTTGAAGAAGACTCTTGAGAGTCCCTTGGACTGCAAGGAGATCTAACCAGTCCATTCTGAAGATCAGCCCTGGGATTTCTTTGGAAGGAATGATGCTGAAGCTGGAACTCCAGTACTTTGGCCACCTCATGCGAAGAGTTGACTCATTGGAAAAGACTCTGATGCTGGGAGGGATTGGGGGCAGGAGGAGAAGGGGATGCAGAGGATGAGATGGCTGGATGGCATCACTGACTCGATGGATGTGAGTCTGAGTGAACTCCGGGAGTTGGTGATGGACAGGGAGGCCTGGCGTGCTGCGATTCATGGGGTTGCAAAGAGCTGGACACGACTGAGCAACTGAACTGAACTAACTGAATTGATATTCCTGGTATGGTAGGTTCATCTGAAGCATAATCCCAAGAGTTTATCATTATGCCTCAAATTATTATCTGCTTTGTTCACTTCTGAATTTCTCAGTAATCTGTTAAAATATTTGATTATATATCTCTCTTATTCTCCCAGAACTGTCTTGACTCCTTCAGGGGATTATAAATTCTCCTTCCACAGGAACTAGATTTTTCCATTAGAAAAAGTTTTAATAGTCTAGGCACATAATCTCACTAAATTTGCTAATAAGAATTTCAACAACTCAATTGTTTCAGGATTCTTCATTCAAACTAATGAAATACTATGTTCATATCAGTGATGATAATTTAAATTGTAGTCATGGCTTTTGGTCACTGCTGACTGAATTGCATCCTTCCTGCCTTTCCCAGCCCTCCAGTAATTTTATTTTCTTTTATGATCAGAAGACTTGACGCACTAAAGCTAGTCAGGCACCATTAAGACTTTCAATTCAAATAAGCTGTTCAGGAGTGACTGGAAAATGAAGGGATTGATGTTTGCTAATTTGTTCTGAATAGAAAGTATGTTATTAAAAAACATTTTTTAGAGACTTTGTGATGGCTTGGATGTTCAAACATCCCTTTTAAAGTTTCTGCTATTAATTTGTATTCTGTTTCTGCCAAGATTTGCTTTTTGATAAAAAGGTGGTATGTTGCAATAAAAACAAGATACACAATTTTTTTGCATTTTTAAAAGTTGAAGCATTTGATTTGTATGCTAAAAGGAAACTATTGACTTTGCTAAAGACAGGAATTTTCCAGGCATACAACACTATTATAACCAGGAAGAAAAAACTGGTTTTAAAAGTTAAAAATAATTAAAAAGTTCTCTTTGTGTTTAGAGGAGCAAACTATTTCTGAAAGTTCATCAGAAGTATCAAGTAATTTAGAATTTCAGGGCAAGAGTTCTCTTGCTTGCAGTTTGAAATAGAGTTTGGTCTATGGCCATAACACCCTGAACATGCCCAATCTCATCTGGAATAGAGTTGCTCTCTAGACGTAGCATTTTGTGATTCTTTCATTCTAATATTATATTCTACCCATAAAACATTCTGAAGCAATATTTTAAAAAGGTGTGCTTGTGTTCAGTCGCTTTGGTCATGTCCGACTCTTTGCAACCCTGTGGATTGTAGCCCACTGGGCTCCTGTATCGATGAGACTCTCCAGGCAAGAAAACTGGAGTGAGTTGCCATGCCCTCCTCCAGGGGATCTTTCCAGCCCAGGAATTGAACCCACATCTCAGGCATCTGCTGCATTGCAGGTGGATTCTTTACACATTGAGCCACCTAGGAAAAATAGCAAAACAATTTATTTCCAGATACTTTCTATGAAGCTAACATATACAATTTACATATCATATTACTGTAAGCAGGACTATATATATTAAATCAATTTGTGGCCTTATTAATTGAGGACTCCAATTTTTGATTAAGATAAAAATACCTGATGTAGTTTTATTCAGTTCAGTTCAGTCACTCAGTCATATCCAACTCTTTGAGACCCCATGGACTGCAGCATGCCAGGCTTCCCTGTCCATCACCAACTTCCAGAGCTTGCTCAGACTCATGTCCATTGAGTCAATGATGCCATCCAACCATCTTATCCTCTGTCATTCCATCTCCTGCTTTCAGTCTTTCCCAGCATCAGGGTCTTTTCCGATGAGGCAGTTCTTCCATCATGCGGCCAAAGTATTGGAGTTTCAGCATCAAGCTTCCAATGAATATTCAGGATTGATTTCCTTTAGGATTAACTGGTTTGATCTCCTTACAGTCCAAGGGACTCTCAAGAGTCTTCTCCAGTGCCACAGTTCAACAGCATCAATTCTTCGGCACTCAGCTTTCTTCATAGTCCAACTCTCACATCCAAAAATGACTACTGGAAAAAACATAGCTTTGACTAGATGGACCTTTGTTGGCAAAGAAATATCTATGCTTTTTAATATGCTCTCTAGGTTGGTATAACTTTTCTTCCAAGGAGCCAGCGTATTTTAATTTCATTATTCCTGTCACCATCTGCAGTGATTTTGGAGCCTCCAAAATTAAAGTTTCTCACTGTTTCTATCATTTCCCCATCTATTTGCCAAGAAATGATGTGACCAGATGCCATGATCTTAGTTTTTTTTAATGTTGAGTTATGCTAGCTTTTACACTCTTTTTTTAAAAAAATTTATTTACTTATTTTAATTGGAAGCTAATGACTTTACTTGCCAGACATTGGCATGAATCAGCCACAGGTGTACATGTGTCCCCCATCCCAAAACCTCGTCCCTCCTCCCTCCCCATCCCATCCCTCTGGGGGTCCCAGTGCTCCGGTTTGGAGTGCAACAGCTTCATGCATCGAACTTGGACTGGTCATCTATTTCACATATGGTAATATACATGTTTCAATGCTGTTCTCTCAAATCATCCCACCCTCACCTTCTGCCACAGAATGCAACTCTATTCTTTCACTTTCATCAAGAGACTCTTTAGTTCCTCTTTGCTTTCTGCCATAAGTGTGGTGTCATCTGTGTATCTGCCATATAAGTAGTGTCATCTGCATATCTGAGGTTATTAATATTTCTCCCAGCAATCTTGATTCCAGCTTGTGCTTCATCCAGCCCAGCATTTCACATGATGTACTCTGGATATAAGTTAAATAAGCAGGGTGACAATACACAGCCTTGACATACTCCTTTCCCACTTTGGAACCAGTCTGTTGTTCCATGTCCAGTTCTAACTGTTGCTTCTTGACCTGCATAGAGATGTCTCAGGAGGAAGATAAGATGGTCTGGTATTCCCATCTGTTTAAGAACTTTCCACAGTTTGTTATGATCCAATGGATACTGGCAATTCAATCTCAAGTTCCTTTGCCTTTTCTGAATCCAGCCGTACATCTGGAAATTCATGGTTCACGTACTCTTGAAGCCTGATTTGGAGAATTTTGAGCATTACTCTGCTAACATGTGAGATGAGTACAGTTGTGTGGTTGTTTGAACATTCTCTGGCATCGCCTTTCTTTGGGATTGGAATGAAAAACTGACCTTTTCCAGTCCTGTAGCCACTGCTGAGTCTTCTAAATTTGGTGGCATATGCAGTGCAGCATCGCATCACATCACATCACATTATATCACTTTCACAGCATCATCTTTTAGGATTTGAAATAGCTCAACTGGAGTTCCATCACCTCCACTAGCTTTGTTCGTAGTGATGCTTCCTGAGGCCCACTTGACTTGACATTCCAAAATGTCTGGCTCTAGGTGAGTGATCACACCATTGTGGTTATCTGGGTCATGAAGATCTTTTTTGTATAGTTCTTTTGTGTATTCTTGCCACCTCTTTTTAATATCTTCTGCTTCTGTTTGGTCCATACCATTCTGTCCTTTATTGCAATTTTACAGATAATAAACTTCAAAATTCTTGCCATAAACCACATTTTAGTATATGAAATGTGTCTTCATTTGATTTCCTATGGTGAAGACTTGAAAGTAAGAACTCTGAAATAGAATCCCTAAGAATTATAGATTTATTTGTTCTAACTTAAAAAATTAATATTCATACTTTGTCTTATAAAACATGTTGCTTAGAATTTTATTAATAGATAATTAATGTAAATTTATTTATAGTTAAAGATTTTCATTTTATCAGTAAGTTCTTATTAAAATATAAATGTTCACATTGTTATTTTGTATCCTGAAACTAGTAGTCCATGCTGAATCCCAAGTGTTTACTAATCATTAAAAAAGTATATAAATGATTGCAAATATAATAAATAAGCTTTTTAAAAGTTAATATATATATATATCTTATTCTTTCCCTGGTCTGCAGTTTTTTATAAGAATTTTAATCATCAAATATGTATTATCTCAAATTTTGCCATATTTGAAAGGATTTTTAAGGTGATGGTTAAATGTTTTTATCTAAAAATAGAGTTTTTTTATTCCAGTGGATAGTAGTAGTATTGTCATTTGTAAGTTTATGGAACTTGATGTTGCTGGTATGTGTGTTCTTTTCAAGGCTACAAATTCTATTTTGAGGAATTGTTGTTTTTGTTTTGTTTTCACCATAAACTATGAGCATTTTCAGAAGAAGGCAATGCCACCCCACTCCAGTACTCTTGCCTGGAAAATCCCATGGACGGAGGCCTGGTGGGCTGCAGTCCATGGGGTCACGACTGGGAGATTTCACTTTCACTTTTCACTTTTATGCATTGGAGAAGGAAATGGCAACACACTCCAGTGTTCTTGCCTGGAGAATCCCAGTGATGGGGGAGCCTGGTGGGCTGCCGTCTATGGGGTCGCACAGAGTCAGACACGACTGAAGCGACTTAGCAGCAGCAGCATGAGCATTTTCATCAGGGCCTTAAATGTCTTTCCAGTAAATTGTCTGTGGATAGAAAACTAAGTTTGCATAGCATTCTTTCCAATATGAAAAGTAAATATGTTTGGAAATGGAGATGATCTGTAGCAATTTGAGGCATTTTTATTAATCACAGTAATTCGGGTACAATAAGGGGCTTTTACATTTATTGGCAGTGAAATTTGATTTAAAATTATTCAATAAGTATATTTATCAGGATTATTAAACTCCATTATAATGGTAAAATAGCATTTATGGAATTTTTTTATAATCAAAAGTGAGAAATGAATCTCACTTTAAAAAATAATTTTAAAATATCTTGGATCAATATAAGTTAGGCCTTGAAATGTCTAATTAATAAGATGAATGCATCCAGCTGAATATAATCACTCTGAGAAAGTCACTTGATGCTCATGAGGAGAAAAGTACTTATCTGCTTAAAATGTTTTCAAGCAATTCTTAATCAGAAGCTATGGAAAGTTTTATTACCTTGGAGTGCTTGAATAAAAGTAGTTTTTGTGGGTTTAAATGGAAAAGCATTTGAAATGTTTTGCTTGAAAATTTCTTCTTTTGATTCATTCAAGGTTGATATGAATCTGTATCCCAGACGGAGATGAGAAATCTTTCGGGTTCAGAAATCTTTCAGGTTCAGACTCATGCATTTCACAATGTCTGATTGTCACCATTTAGAGCAATAATATGATCTGAATGAATGTACTTTCATTAAATAGGAGACAGTGTCTTTTAGACTGTGAAAAAAAGTCATATTTCTGCTTCAGATAGGAACTGTTGTATTAATAGATATTTCTCCCTTCCAAAGAAAATTGGAAACTGAAGGATTATCCTTGGGACAAACAAAGTAGCAACAATTCAGGAACTGGGTTCTTATCCATTCTTAAACATATTCAAATTTCTCCAGGTAGGCACTTTTTTTTTTTTTTTTTTTTTTTGGTTCATCCCAAACTGTCTGAGGGATCACAAAATTAGGGAAATTTTAGCAGTCATTTGGACTTCCCAGGTTTCTCAGTGGTAAAGAATCCACCTGCCAATGCAGGAAACACAAGTTTGATCCCTGGGTGGAAAAGATCCCCTGGAATAGGAAATGGCAACCGACTTCAGTATTCTTGCCTGCAAAATCTCATGGACAAAGAAGCTTGGCATGCTACAGTACAGGGAGTCGCAAAGAGTCAGACTGAGTGACCCAGCACACGTGCGCTTAGCAGTCATTTAGTGAAACATCTCTATCTTACATATGTAGTCTTGAGTTTTGTGGGTTGGAAACATTCTTAAAAATCGTTATTTTTGTTATAAAATCCAAGCCTATATGTCTAGTTCAGTGGTTTTTCCACTATATTAAAAGTTCTTTCCACAGTTTCAAAACCTATACCTGTGAGAAGTAAATAGTAAAGAGATCTGTTCTGTCTTTTGTTTTTTTCCTCATTGTAACTATAGAAGCTTGCTAGTTGCTCAGTCATGTCTGACTCTTTGCGACACTGTGGACTGTAGCTCACTCTCTGTCCATGGAGTTCTGCAGGCAGGAGTGGGTTGTCATTCCTTTCTCCAGGGGATCTTCCTGACCTAGGGATTGAACCTGGGTCTCCCCAATTGTGGACAGAATCTCTACCATCTGAGTCACCAGGGAACCCCATTGCCACCAGGGAAGCCCTGAAGTGTAAGTATGGAACTAATCTTTAAGTATACCCTGGTTATTTTATAGTTATAAATCCTAAGGACAAAAATAAATTGTATTTAATATCTCACTAATAACAACTTCACACATTTTTTTTTTTTTTTTTTTAGAAAACAGCAAATTCTCAGACTTACCTCTTAAAACCCCTGGTTATTGAAATAAGGAAATATTTATGTCTATACTCTTTTTTATTTTTTTTAATCTTAGTGACTTTAAAGCTCTTCCCAAGTAATGCTGTATTCTGTTAACTTTATTCTACAGTGTTTAATTCCTTTGATTGTGGTTTTCATTCTGTCTGCCCTCTGATAAGGAAGGATAAGAGGCTTATGGACGTATCCTGATGGGAGAGACTGACTGAGGGGGAAACTGGGTCTTGTTCTGATGGGCAGGCCCATGTTCAGTAAATCAAAACAGAGTTTTGCCAAGAGAACACACTGGTCATAGCAAACACCCTCTTCCAATAACATAAGATGTCCATGTCTACACATGGACATCACCAGATGGTCAATACCAAAATCAGATTGATTATATTTCTGAAGCCAAAAATGGAGAAGCTTTATACAGTCAGCAAAAACAAGATCAGGAGCTGACTGTGGCTCAGACCATGAACTCTTTATCGCCAAATTCAGAACTTAAATTGAAGAAAGCAGGTAAAACCACTAGACCATTCAGGTGTGAACTAAATCAAATCCCTTACAATTATACAGTGGGAGTGACAAATAGATTCAAGGGATAAGATCTGATAGACAGAGTGCCTGAAGAAATATGGACTGAGGTTCACGACGTTGTACAGGAGGCAGTGATCAAGACCATCTCCAAGAAAAAGAAATGCAAAAAGGCAAATTGGTTGTCCGAGGAGGCCTTACAAATAGCTGAGAAAAGAAAAGACACAAAAGGCAAAGAATAAAAGGAAAGATATATCTATCTGAATGCAGAGATCCAAAGAATGGCAAGGAAAGATAAAAAAGCCCTCTTGAGTGATCAATGCAAAGAATAGAGGAAAACAATAGAATAGGAAAGACTAGAGATCTCTTCAGGAAAATTAGAGATACCAAGGGAACATTTCATGCAAAGATGGGCACAATAAAGGAAAGAAACGATATGGACCTAACAGAAGCAGAAGATATTAAGAAGAGGTGGCAAGAATACACCGAAAAACAATACAAAAAAGATCTTCATGACCCAGATAACCATGATGGTGGGATCACTCACCTAGAGCTAGACATCCTGGAATGCGAAGTTAAGTGGGCCTTAGGAAGCATCACTATGAACAAAGAGGTGATGTAATTCCAGTTGAGTTATTTTAAATCCTAAAAGATGTTGTAATGAAAGTGTTGCACTCCATATGCCAGCAAATTTGGAAAACTCAGCAGTGGACACAGGACTGCAAAAGGTCAGTTTTCATACCAATCCCCAGGAAAGGCAATGCCAAAGAATGTTCAAACAACTGCACAATTGTGCCATCTCACACACTAGCAAAGTGATGCTCAAAATTCTCCAAGGCAGGTTTCAACAGTACGTGAACCGTGAACTTTCTGATGTTCAAGCTGGATTTAGAAAAGGCAGAGGAACCAGAAGTCAAATTGCCAACATCTGCTGGATCTTTGAAAAAAAGGGAGTTCCAGAAAATCATCTATTTTTGCTCTATTGACCACACCAAAGCCTTTGACTGTGTGGATAACAATAAACTGTGAAACATTCTTCAAGAGATGGGAATACCAGACTACCAGACCTGCCTCCTGAGAAAACTGTATGCAGGTCAAAAAGCAACAGTTAGAACTGGACATGGAACAACAGACTGTTTCCAAATAGGAAAAGGAGTACGTCAAGGCTGTATATTGTCACCCTGCTTATGTAACTTGTATGCAGAGTGCATCATGAGAAATGCTGGACTTGATGTAGCACAAGCTGGAATCAAGATTGCCGGGAGAAATATCAATAACCTCAGATATGCAGATGATACCTCCTTTATAGCAGAAAGTGAAGAGGAACTAAAGAGCCTCTTTATGAAGGGGAAAGAGGAGAGTGAAAAAGTTGGTTTAAAATTCAACATTGAGAAAATGAAGATCATGGCATCTGGTCCCATCACTTCATGGCGAATAGATGGGGTAAACAATGGAAACAATGTGAGACTTTATTTTTGGGGGCTCCAAAATGACTGCAGATGGTGACTGCAGCCATGAAATTAAAAGACGCTTGTTCCTTGGAAGCAAAGTTATGACCAACCCAAAGAGCATTTTAAAAAGCAGAGACATTACTTTGCCAACAAAAGTCCGTCTAGTCATGGTTTTTCCAGCAGTCATTTATGGATGTGAGAGTTGGACTATAAAGACAGCTGAGCGCTGAAGAATTGATGCTTTTGAACTGTGGTGTTGGAGAAGATTCTTGAGAGTCCCTTGGACTGCAAGGAGATCCAACCAGTCCATCCTAAAGGAAACCAGTCCTGAATATTCATAGGAAGGACTGATGCTGAAGATGAAACTCCAATACTTTGGCCACCTGATGCGAAGTGACTCATTTGAAAAGACCCTGATGCTGGGAAATATTGAAGCCATGAGGAGAAGAAGACAGAGGATGAGATGGTTGGATGGCATCACTGGCTCTATTGACATGAGTTTGGGTAAACTCCTGGAGTTGGTGCTGGACAGGGAAGCCTGGCATGCTGAAGTCCATGGGGTCACAAAGAGTCAGACACGACTGAGTGACTGAACTAAATGACAGTGTTTAATGTAATATTTAATTTTTAGTTTTGTCTTTGTTCTTTCCCTGCTCAAAATTTATTTTTAAAAGTAGAGGTAGTATTTCCATTCATTTGTTTAAAGCCTTATTTTTCTTTTTCACAATGGCAGGCACATTTTGCCTCACTGTTGATTGACATTCAATTTTACCTTATTGTTGTTGATGGAAACACATTTTGATTAAAAATAAATGAGTACACAGATAAGGCTGATTTACATTTCTGAGAAGTTTTTTTCATAAATCATTTTTAGTTGAATATAATCCAAACTAGATTTTTCTAGCCAGAGTGCTTTTTGCCACAATGTAGCCAGACAAAAATATGTTAGCGTTATTGTGCCAAACATCTTTCAACAGAACAAGGTTTGAGTGAAACATATCACAGCAATGATAGCCCTATACTGTAGGATAGAATCACAGGTCTCTTCCAGACCATATATCACCAGAGAATTATGAGTATTTGATATTGGCAGGGTTATCTTTTTAGTGAGAATATAAACATAGATGATAGATAGATAGGTAGAAAGATAGATAGATAAACAGGTGATTGATACATAATAAAATATTCTCTCTTGGAATATTCTGTGGACAGGGAAGCCTAGAGGGCTTCAGTCCATGGGGTTTCAAAGACTTAGATATGACTGAGTACCTGACCGTGCATGTAATATAAATATGATAAATGGTATGGATATAGATATCCAAATAAACATAGAAAGCAACATAGACCAAAGACACACTATATAAGTAAGATCTTTTGTGAAAGTGAAAGTGTTAGTCACTGAGTTGTTCCTGACTCTTCATGACCCAATGGACTATAACTCACCAGGCTCTGCCCATGAAATTCTCCAGGCAAGAATACTGGAGTAGGTAGCCATTTCCTTCTCCAGGGGATCTTCCCAACCAGGGATCGAGCCACGATCTCCTTCATTGAAGGCAGATTCTTTACCCCCAGAGATACCAGGCAAATTATCTTTATACTGTACATTATAGGTTCATACCAGATGCACACAGAAATAGTTCTGATGCTGCTTCAGATCTTGCTCAAGTAGTACCATACTATAAGATATAGAAATACTCAAATAGTATGATAGTATAAGATATAGAATTACTCAAGTAGTATGATAGTATAAGATATGGAAATACTTGAGTAATAGGATAGTGTAGGATATAGAAATCTAAAGTCATTCAGAACATTAGAGATTGTGCCATGCTTACCTGTTGACTGTACAGCTTTATTAAAACAACTGATTTGAAAATAATTTGCTTATTTGCCTGGGGCCAGGGGTGTGTGTAGAACAAAAAAGAAATAGTAGTAGCAGAAGATTTGCAACAATTTAACAACTAAATATTCAATTCATTAGTAAGAGGGAAAACTTGAAGTTTATTATGGATAATACTAAATAGATATCATTAATAGAAAATAGCATTGTTATTAAAAAATAACATTGTATATACTGAGTGTCTAGCATTCTAATCTGATTTATCTGATTTACTTAATATCAACAAGGGAAATTATCCAAATGTATGAGATATCAAAAAACTAACAAAAGTTTTGAGTTTCTGATGCCTGAACTTGGTTATAGTTAATTAAATTTAGAGACTATTGAAGAAAAGGAATTATGTAGCCTCTTTACATATTTTAATCAGTGATGCAATTCAGTGTGATACAATCACATTGTATTTAGGGTGGTGTTCAATAGGAAATGAAATCAGTAATTATTGACAAGTCTTCTGATAATAATTTTTATTGTTATGATTTAGGAAATATTCTAATCATTTTTATTTATTGAATTGTAATTTTACAAATACTAAAAATTGTTTCCATGGATAGAAGGACCTTATACCTGCAAGGAATAAATATTTTTATCATAGTTAAGGATTCTGTTAATATTAACCACTTACTGAAAGGAAGTGTTAAAAGTATTTTAAGGTATTTTTTCATTTTAATATAAAAGCCCATATTTTACTTTGATATCAAATTTTATGAATTATCTTCTCTGCACTATATAACAGAATACACATTTGAATGATAACATGGTATGTAAGTGACCCTACCTGGTAATATCTACTCATTACTTACCCATTTCCCAATTTTTTCCCCTAACTTTAGCATGGCATAGAAACAAAATATATTACTTATTGCTCAGAAAAGTTATAAGATATTTAAAATTTTTGGTTTATTATAAAATATATATACACACAGTTTCAATAATACTGTAATTACTTATAGACCACACTTTTAAAAAATACTGTTCTCATGGAAGCACATAAATCTCTTTTTCATTTTCTTTTTTCCATAATTTATTTATTTTTAATTGAAGGATAATTGCAATATTGTGTTGGTTTCTACCATACATCAGTGTGGCTCAGCCATAGGTATATACATGTCCCTTCCCTCTTGAGCCTCCCTCCCACCCTATCCCACCCCTCTAGGCTGTCACAGAGTCCTGGTTTGAGTTCCCTGAGTCATAAAGCGAACTCTCACTGGCTATCTATTTTACATGTGTTAGTGTATGTTTCCATGCTAATCTCTCCATTTGTCCCTCCTTCTCTTTCCCACCCCACCCCCACACCTGTGCCCACAAACCTGTTCTCTATGTTAGCGTCTCCACTGCTACCCAGCAAATAGGTTCATCAGTACCATCTTTCTAGATTCATATATATGTGTTAATATACAATATTTGTTTTTCTCTTTCTGACTTACTTCACTGTATAACAGGCTATAGGTTCATCCACCTCATTACCATTGACTCAAAGGCATTCCATTTTGTTGCTGAGTAATTTTCCATTGTATACATGTACCACAGCTTCTTTATCCATTCATCTGTCGATGGACATCTAGGTTGAGAAGCACATAATTCTTGATTAAAAAGATGAAATTTTACTGTATTTGGATAGTGAAATCTCCTCTATTAATGAAAGGACAGCTAGTTGGCCTTAACTAAAAAATAACCTGGATAGAGAAAAAGGCCAAACTTGTCACTTGAAATAAAGAAAACAATGGCAATGATAAAAATGTGCAAAGATATTTCTTAATAGAAGTTCAGGTGAAATTGAAACAAAGATTTTAGCTGACCATAAATAAGGTCAGGTGAAACAATAATGTTTTGAATCTGCCAAAAAGCTAATGAAATTTACTTAAGTCATTAAGAAAGCTACATTGTAGGAGAAATCTATGAAGGAATTAAAGATCTTAAATATAAAGCATATCAATAATATTTTCCATGTATATAATGGCATCATGTACAAAGAGAAATGACGATATTTTATATTAATTCAGGTTCATGTTGTGAATCAAAGACTCAGTTATAGGCAGACAAGTATAGGTTTGTGCAAGGCTTCTGCATGATGAAATTTGAAAAGCAGCAGGACGATGCTCATCTTCAGTCAAAATATCTTTAATTATCCATGAAGATACCTGATACTTCAATGTTACTTACGCAGGGCAACATTAAAATGATTTAGACAGAAGGGATTACCATCTCAAGCTGTAAATAACCTGTATAGCTAGAACATGGATTTACTTATTTTCTTCAGCGTGTGTGGAAATGGAGTCAGAGGGAAGAATTAGATCTTAGGGCTCCACTGGAAGAAGCTAGCCCAGGTGAGAAATATTACTAAGGGCTATTGCCTGGAGAATCCCAGGGATGGGGGAGCCTGATGGGCTGCCGTCTATGGGGTCGCAGGGTTGGACACGACTGAAGCGACTTAGCAGCAGCAGCAGCAGCAACACACTAACTGAAGTAACAGAACAGTATAGCCAGGCAAGATACATTTTTCAGAGAAAGGGAGAGGAGATCAAAGGGAGAAGCATGTAATAGACAAGCTTTGCCTCTTTTACCCTTCTGTTTCAAGTTGAGTTTGGTTACAGTCTCAGATTGCAATATTTGCTCAATTAATCTTGTATCAGTAAATGAAAAAGTGACTGATAATAGGGACATGTACCTAGAAGTCAAGTTAGTTGGCTTTGTAGAGCCTAACAATACCATACAGAATTAAGATTCAAAACTGTGAATTAAAAAAAACCAAATGTGAATAGGTCCCGATTTTCAATAGATAATCAACTAATGGTATTGCTATTAATACATATACAGCTCCATATTAATCATAATTAGGCACAGAAAATCCTAGAGTATCTGATTTCACATCGGCTGGGTTTCTATACCCTAAAGAAGAAATCAGATTTCTTTTAAAAATAACTTTGAATAATGCTCATTATCTTGATTTTTAAAATTTTATTATTTTATTATTATTATTTTTTTAATTTTACTTTATTTTACTTTACAATACTGTATTGGTTGTGCCATACATACATCAACATGATTTTTTTAAATAGTTGCACATAAGAATATAGAATATAAAATTTCATCAAAAAGTACATTTTACATATATGAAATATATACTATGTCAGTTATAGTTTGATGAAGCATATAGAAAAGCCACTGCCAAGCTAATTAAATTAATAGTAAAATTATTTGATCATCAAAATTTATATTTTTAATTTTTATGCAAAATCTTTGATTATCCAAATATATATAAATACATGAAGGAGCTAAGACAGTTTATGTTTTACCTCATATGTCACAAAAATTTGATTTAAATGATATGTGATATTCTGTTCAAAATTTAGTCAGTTATTTTATAGTGGAAACTAGATTAGTTCTTTTTAAAAATTATTTATAGATTTATTTATGAATAAATACCTACTAATTTTTATTAATACCTTTTGAAATATTTATGAGTATTGATGCTTAATCAGATCTCATAGTTTTGGGAGATTACATTTCTCTCTAAAAATGGAATATTCACCTATGATGACTTTGGTATTTTTCTAATTATAAATGATTTTAAACATGTTAGTTTCAGCGTTTCTGCAACTCCATCTGCCTGCTCTTTCAGTATTCTTGAGTATAATTTGGTTAAGATTTTACATATTCTTTTATTTGTTTATTTGTTTTTGTTTTTTTTTTTCAGTTCAGTTCAGTCACTCATTCATGTCTGACTCTTTGAGACCCCATGGACTGCAGCACGCTAGGCCTCCCTGTCCATCAACAATTCCCAGAGTTAACTCAAACATGTCCATTGAGTCAGTGATGCCATCCAACTATCTCATCCTCTGTCATCCCCTTCTCCTCCTGCCCCCAATCCCTCCCAGCATCAGAGTCTTTTCAAATGAGTCAGTTCTTCACATCAACTGGCCGAAGTATTGGAGTTTGATCTTCAGCATCAGTCCTTCCTATGAATATTCAGGACTGATTTCCTTTAGGATGGACTGGCTAGATCTCCTTGAAGTCCAAAGGACTCTTCTCCAACACCATAGTTAAAAAGCTTCAATTCTTCAGCACTGAGCTTTCTTTATAGTCCAAATCTCACATCCATACATGACTACTGGAAAAACCATAACCTTGATTAGATGGACCTTTGTTTGCAAAGTAATCTGCTTTTTAATATGCTATCTAGATTGGTCATAGCTTTTCTCCCAAGGAGTAAACCTCTTTTAATTTCATCACTGCAGTCACCATCTGCAGTGATTTAGGAGCCCCCCAGAATAAAAGTCTGTCACTGTTTCCACTGTTTCCCCATCTATTTCCCATGAAGTGATGGGACCAGATGCCATGATCTTCATTTTCTGAATGTTGAGCTTTAAGCCAACTTTTTCACTCTCCTCTTTCACTTTCATCAGGAGGCTCTTTAGTTCTTCTTCACTTTCTGCCATAAAGGTGGTGCCATCTGTATATCTGAGGTCATTGATATTTCTCCCAGCAGGCTTGATTCCATCTTGTGCTTCATCCAGCAAAACATTTTTCATGATGCACTCTGCATATAATTTAAATAAGCAAGGTAACAGTATACAGCCTTGACGTACTCCTTTTCCTATTTGGAACCAGTCTGTTGTTCCATGCTCAGTTCTAACTGTTGCTTCTTGACCTGCATACAGATTTCTCAAAGGAAGGTGGTCAGGTGGTCTGGTATTCCCATCTTTCAGAATTTTCCAGTTTATTGTTATCCACACAGTCAAAGGCTTTGGCACAGTCAATAAAGCAGAAATAGATGTTTTTCTGGAACTCTCTCGATTTTTCAATGATCCAGCAGATGTTGACAATTTGATCTCTGGTTCCTCTGACTTTTCTAAATCCAGCTTGAACATCTGGAAGTTCACGGTTCAGGTATTGTTGAAGCCTGCCTTGGAGAATTTTAAGCATTACTTTACTAGTGTGTGAGATGAGTGCAGTTGTGTGGTAGTTTGAGCATTCTTTGGCATTGCCTTTCTTAGGGATTGGAATAAAAACTGACTTTTTCAGTCCTGTGGCCACTGCTGAGTTTTCCAAATTTGCGAGCGTATTGAGTGCAGTACTTTCACAGCATCATCTTTTAGGATTTGAAATAGCTTAACTGGAATTCCATCACCTCCACTAGCTTTGTTCATAGTGATGCTTCCTAAGGCCCACTTGACTTCACATTCCAAAATGTCTGGCTGTAGGTTAGTGATCACACCGTCGTGATTATCTGGGTCATGAAGATGTTTTTTATTGGAGTATAATTGCTTTACAACTTTGGGTTAGTTTATGCTGTGCAATGAATGAATCAGCTCTGTGTGGACACAGCTAGACTAGTCTTTTTAACTGTACATCTCATCACTCTCCGGGGATTCTAGTTGTTTCCTTAATTCTCTGAAGTGACTATATTTCATAGTGTTTAAGTAATTCAGAATGTGTTTTTAAAATGTTATATCCCTACTACCATTTTCATTATTTAAGTAAAGGAGAGTTAAATAAATAAGGGCAATAGATTTTTTTCAAACATATCTACTACCAATGAAATGTTAGAGTTTATGTGGGAAGACTTAGGTGAATTTTTTTTTAATTTAGGATGTACCTCTACAAACTATAAGTTAGCTATTAAATTATTCTTGCTTTACTCCTTATTGTCATATAAAATGCATGCATACTTTAGAATTATTTTATCACAAAGTATTAATACTTTTTCACACTTGAGAGGATTATTCTTACTAGCATATCTGACCAACTGTAAAAGTCCATGAAATTTATTACAAAATCAATTTTGTATTATGTTATTTTGGAAATAAAATTTTATTTATACTTTAAATAATAAAGTTTTTCTATATATATTATCTATATAACAGGAACTGATGAAATCTAATATATGATATCAAATTTTAATTATCAGAACACATCTTAAAGTGAATTACCTATAATATTTTGTCAAAACACTGAGAAAACCCTGTAATGAATAGAAACAAAGCAATATTAAAATAACATAAGAAACATTATCTAGATGTTTCTTTATCAGAAAGTTTCTAGAAATTTTCAACTTAACAAAGTGACTGGCTTTGCATAGCACTGAGTTGAAACAATTTAAATAAATTTAAGTAAAACAAAAGGAAAGGGGCATTGGAGCATCAACTGTTACTCATACTGAATATCTGACTGTATTATTTTTGGCACCTGGTCATTGCAGAACATTAAAAATATAAATCATTGCCTGTTACCTAATAATCAGTCCTTGGTGTGGTAGTCATGAGTTTGTTCTTGAGGTTAGGAGATCTATTGTACAGGATTATAATAGGGTTTACGTTTCAGGGCTTGGGTGAATTAGAATATAAACTATATTCCCTGAAATCCTCTCAATGTAAATATTTAAATAGGTGAGACCTGTGTACCAAGAACTGCACTGCAGAAATCTTAACTGTGCTCAATGGTTGACATACCAACTGGTCCTAAATGAAATGTTCTATAGAAGCAAAATGATCACTGCCAAGGCCTAACCAGCACTGCTGTTCTGTCACTTAAGACATTGTTCTTTAGAGTTACAAATGATCAGTACTAGAATCTGTATTTTTAACAAGCTGGTATCTACATACCCACCACAATCTAGGAACTACTGTTTTCTAAGAAGCTTGCAAAATATCAGGTTATATTGGGAACTACTGAAAGAATAAAATGTGATGCCTGCTTCCCACTGATTTTCAGCCTCTTTTGGGGACAAGACATGTGCACAAGATAGTGTTGGTGAGAGGGTCTTGTAAGTATCGTATTAGAGGATGTGATTTCTATTTGAGATTCTATAATTTAGCAACCACTTCAACTGGAACTGCCAGGGGGTTCAGGAGATAATGGAGGAAAGGGTAAAGAAAATTCCAAATGGAGCAACCTATATACATAACCTATATACACTATATATATATATATATATATATATATATATATATATATATAAACAAAGAATAAAGAACTAGAAAATAAATGATATATCAGAACTAAGTCAGTGCCTAGTAAAGAAAAACTAAAAGTAATATCAAAGTATACTAAAGTCAATAGAGTAGTTAAGATACTTGAGCTTAAAAATTTGGTTCCATTCTCTTAAAAGTACTCAAAAGGCAGGGTTCAGTACAGATCTTATCATTATTGAAATTATAAAACAGACCATCTCCCTTCTTAGCATTCTTTCCCAAAACAGTTTCTCACAAAGGACGTTTTTCTCTTCAATAGTTTCTGTAAACCAAATTGAATATGGCTGTTTTGAAATAATCTCTTCATAAAAGCTGAGAACATAACTATGAATTACCAAAAAGTCAATTCTAAAGGCTGTTAGAAACTGTCACCCAAATATATGGTTTTCTATAGAGCCAAACCTATTCAAGAAGAAAACATAAAATACCTTGGAATTAGATGTTTTTCAAAATGCCAACAAAGGTGCATCTAGTCAAAGCTATGGTTTTTCCAGTAGTCATGTATGGATGTGAGAGTTGGGCTATAAAGAAAGCTGAGCACCAAAGAATTAATGCTTTTGAACTGTGGTGTTGAGAAAGATGCTTGAGAGTCCCTTGAACTGCAAGGAGGTCCAACTAGTCCATCCTGAAGGAAATCAGTCCTGATTATTAATTAGAAGGACTGATGCTGAAACTCCAATATTTTGGCCACCTGATGTGAAGAACTGACTCATTTGAAAAGACCCTAATACTGGGAAAGATGGAAAGTGGGAGGAGAAGGGGACGACAGAGGATGCGATGGTCGGTTGGCATCACCGACGCAATGGAAATGAGTTTGAGTAAGCTCCGGGAATTGGTGATGGACAGGGAGGACTGGTGCACTGCAGTCCATGGGGTCACAAAGAGTTGGACACAACTGAGTGACTGAACTGAACTGATACACATATATTTCCCACTTCAAATTATAGGAAATTTTAAGTCATTTGTTTTTATCCAATTATATAGAAGTACTTATTTCTTATAGGAATCTTGGAAAATAAAAAAATCATCTGTAATGTTACTACCCTGAATAATATTTGTGTTAGTACTTTAGTGGATTTTCCCTTATTATATTTTACAAAATGTTTAGATGTATTTTATGGTCATACATCATCAAATAGCTCTCTATTTTTAACTATTTTTTTCATTTTTACCCATTAAAATGTTATAAGGAATGTGAATAGATTTCCAAAAACTGAAATTGCTAACCTAAAGTATATAGCACTCTCTGTTTTTAAATGCTATTTCCAGTTATTTTTTTTTCTTCAAAATGTTTTTCCATTCCACCAATAGTTAGAGTGTCTATTTACTAAAATAATAAACTATACCCCCTTAGTCCCTTGTTAGTACTAATGAGTCACATTATTGTAAACCCTTGATGACTATAGGAAAAAAAAGGATCAATTTGCATTTCCATTATTAGCATAAACAAGTATTCGGTTTTCTTTTTTTTCAGTTCAGTTCAGTTCAGTCGCTCAGTCGTGTCAGACTCTTTGCGACCCCATGAATCGCAGCACGCCAGGCCTCCCTGTCCATATCCAACTCCCGGAGTTCACTCAGACTCACGTCCATCGAGTCAGTGATGCCATCTAGCCATCTCATCCTCTGTCGTCCCCTTTTCCTCCTGCCCCCAATCCCTCCCAGCATCAGAGTCTTTTCCAATGAGTCAACTCTTTGCATGAGGTGGCCAAAGTACTGGAGTTTCAGCTTTAGCATCATTCCTTCCAAAGAACACCCAGGACTGATCTTTTTTTAAGTGTATGTAATTCTCTCATTATATTTTGCAAACATAGTATTTTTATCAATATTTTTGAGATCTTTCTAATGTTGTCTTTTTACCCTCTGCCATATTTCTTTATAATATTTCTCTAATGGATGATTTGCTTTTCAATTTATTTTGTTTTGACTTACAGAAAGTTGTAATATTAGTGCAGTCAGATCACTTTCCTTAAGATATCATCTAGTAACTTTTACATAAATGAAGGTATTCTCTAGTAAGAAATCAGACTTATACGATCTTGACCACTTTCCATGCCACATCTTTTATGGTTTGAACATTTATAATTATCTTTTCAATCCATCTGAGGTTTGGTATCTTTTTTTTTTTCTCTCTTTCAGCATAATATTCTATCAAGAACTCAATGAATATTTTGTTTCATTATAGGTAAACAACTTTCAGTTTAGTTACAAACCCTCCTTTTTTCATTGATTTGTGATTTCTTAAATAATTGGGCTTCCCAGGTGGTGCTAATGGTAAAGAACCCTCCTGCCAATGCAGGAGACATAGGAGAGGCAGGTTCTATCCCTGAGTCGGGAAGATCACCTGGGGGAGGGCACAGCAACCCACTCCAATATTCTTGCCTGGAGAATCCCATGGACAGAGGAGCCTGGCCGGCTGCAGTTCATAGTGTCTCACATAGTTGGACATGACTGAAGCGACCTAGCACAGCCCATAAATAACTACATGCTACATTTCCAATATGCTTGAATCCTATTTTGTCATTAGGATTAAATGGCCTGCTTTTATGTGTGTGTTTCTCAGCTTTATACTTAATGGATCAGCTTCCCACAGTCTAGCTAACAGTCCTTATTTTTAAGTCTTGCAGATTTTCATTTTCTTATCTTTCTTTTTATGTGTTGGAATGGGCAATTTGAAAAGGCAGTGTCAGAAACAACTACCTAGATAAACAAAAAAAAAAAGAAGAAAGAAACCAACAACAACATTCTGTGTCCTTCAAAAGCAGGCTATTCCCAGTGTGTGACAGTGACTCTACATAACTATATAGAAATAGACTTATCTTCTTAATTGCTGTGGAATGGGAGCATAAAAAGTCAACTGAAAGTAGATTCAGGCATTAAAATGATTTGTTTGTTTTAAGGCAGTTCAGAAAAGAGTACTGTGTTGTGTCACTTGAAATTATTGTCTGGTATGTGACGATCATTCTTACTGAACTTATCTTTTGCAATGTATTAAAATTCAGCTTCCACTCAGGCAGCTAATGATAAAGGTTCTATCTGGAACTCGTTTAGCACAGAAAGGGTTTTTATTCACAGATTCAAAGGCCCTAGAATAATCATTGAAATGTGATTATTTCAACAAATGTGAGTAATCAACAAAACGCTATTCTTTTTGCCTTATTTATAATTTTGATCCCATGAAGTATCTTTCTTTTATTTTTTAATTGAAATATAGTTGACATACATTTTATATTAGTTTCAGGTGTAGGACATTGTGATTCAGCATGTAAATAGAATACATGTTGATCACTATGATAAGCCTAGTAACTATCTGTCACCATAAAAAGTTATTGCAATATTATTGCCTGTATTTTCTATGCTGTGCATTACAACCCTGCAGCTTATTTGTTTTATAACTGGATGTTTATACCTCTTAACCCCTTATACTTATTTCATCCCACCCCCTACTTTCCTTCCCTCTGGTGACCACCAGTTTGTTCTCTGTATCTGTGAGCCTGTTTCATTTGTCTGCTTTGTTTTAATGATTGCATTCATAAATGAAACTGTATGGTATTTGTCTTTCTCTGTCTGACTTATTTCGTTCAGCATAATATACTTTAGGTCCACCCATGTTGTAATTGGCAAAATTTCATTCTTTCTTGTGGCTGGGTAATATTTATATCACATCTTTATTCATTCATTTATCCTTGGGTACTTAAGTTGCTTCAATTAGCTATTGTAAATAATGCTGCAGTGAACATAGAAGTGCATATATCTTTTCAGCTAGTATTTTTTGCTTTCTTTGGAAAAATACCCAGAAGTGGAATTGATGGATCATATGATAGTTCTATTTTAAACTTTTTGACAAATTTCCATCTGTTTTCCATAGTGACTCAACAATTTAAATTCTCACTTACAGTCCACAAGAGTTCCCCTTTCTCCATATCCTCACCAACACTTGTAATTTTTTTTTAATTTTTGATAATAGCCACTCTGACAGCTATGACATGATATCTCATTGTGGTTTTCATTTGCATTTCCCTGATGATTAGTGATGCTGAGCATCTTTTCATGTGTCTGTTGGCCATTTCTATATCTTCCTTGGAAAAATGTCTGTTCAGATCCTGTACCATTTTTAATTGAATTGTTTGTTTTTTGATATTGAGTTGAATGAGTTCTTTATATTTTTGAACATGAATCCCTTATTAGGTTTATCGTTTAGAAGTATCTCCTCCATTCAGTGGGTTGCCTTTTATTGTGTTGACGATTTCTCTTGCTATGCAGAAGCTTTTTTGTTTGATGTAGTCTCATTTGTTTATTTTTGCTTTTATCGCCCTTGCCTGTGGAGACAGATCCAAAAATATACTGCTGAGACTGATGTCAAAGGGCATACTGCCTGTGTTTGCTTCCACAGGCTTGTTGTTTTAGGCCTTACATTTAAGTCTTTAATTCATTTTAAGTTAATTTTTGTATGTTATGTGAGAAAGGGGTCCAGTTTGATTCTTTTGCATGTAACTGTCCAATTTTCCCAACACCCTTTTTGGAAAAACTGCCTTTTCAGTCTCTTCAAAAAAGAGAGAGACAGAAAGCTCTCTGGCGTCTCTTCTTATAAGGACACTAATTCTGTCAGATCAAGGCCCCACGCTTATGATTTCACTTAAATTCCATCAAATCCTGCCAGAATCTATCTCAAAATATAGTCACATTGGGACTTCAGGGTTCACCATATGAGTTTTGGGGAAATACAAACATTCAGTTCATTGAAAAAGGGGAAGGGCAAATTCACCTAAAGAGTAGGAGAAACCCAAGACTTGGTAAGACTATATCATAAGCTTAAATAAGGCCTCCCACAATGATTTTGGTGAAATTAAAATAGATTTGGATACAAGTATAGATTTCATAAGTGTCTGCCATGTCCTGCATGTTATATTTTACTGAGCTCAGGCTAGGAGAATCACAGAAGATGTAATTATACCAATGAATACATAGAATAACTAAGGGTCAACAACTTACAGAGGAGCCTGGTGGGCTACAGTGCATAGGGTCAAAGAGTCAGATATGACCGAAGTGACTTAGCATGCAAGCACACACAACAACTTACTAAATTATAGCCAGATCCCTAAATTGATGCTGGTACCTTGCCTGGAAAAATATAAAAGCACTGAGCCAAAGCACATCCATCTTCTCAGAGAGCTGAATTAGAAAAAGAAGAAATAAAGGCCCTTGCATGATCCTGGAATCTTGTGCTCTGTTAAATTGATGGAGAACTGAGTGATTGGTTCTCCCTTTCCTGTACCCGTTCCCGACGGATGAGGAGAAATGCAAGTTGTATGACTGAACATCATAAAATTATGATAATGGTGGGATCTATTTCCTGAAACCATGTCTGTACAGATATAGAATTTTGAAATAAAGAAGAAAGATTAGCATGTCAATATCTTTTAATTCTGGGTCATATCCAGACATAATTCAGGATAATTTTAGTCAATGCTGGAATGACTCTAGAATGTCCATGTCTAGAATAAGATTATGGTCAACCTACTGAAGCCGTTCTTAAGCTTTTCACATGTTACAGTCACCTGAGGAACTGTTAGAAACATCCAGTGCCTCCCTTCCCTCCAGCCCAAAGCAAATAAATCAGAGTCTCTGGGTAAAGGACCTGGCATTTTAAAAAGCTTCCTGGAATATTTTACTGTGCAAAGAACCACTAGCCTAATGTTGACCAAAGATAGCAGCAACCAGTTAAATTTCTTGGTCTAAAATTAGAAGGCCCAGCCTGTATAGACCAAAGTATCCTTATTAGCCAAAACTTGGGTGTAGAAATTTCACATAAAGATGGCAAAGCTCACTGCAGAGTCATCACAACCAATCACTAGTCAAATGAAGTCCAAAATTGTTTAATGGCAACTGAAGATCTAAGCCCACAGTTGGGGAGGGGCTTAGGAAAGTGTTATTTTCTGGGACCAAATAGTGATTAAGGACATTCAATATGGCTTTCTGTTTGTAAGCACTACTGAGGACACAAATCTTACCAAGTCCTCTTTGAAAAGCTAATTGGTGGGTTTAATCCTAAGCAGCATGCAAGGAGGAAGTTTGTTGTAAAAGGAAGTTCTATTTTCTCTTGGGCAGATGGACAGTGGTGAAGAGGATCACATCTCAGCTTGCGTTTCAGCACATTGCTACATACAGAGGAAACTTTGTTGTTACTGTTCGAAGTGGATGACTTATTTTCCTGTTTTCCAAGCATTCTGAGATTTGCCTATGATTTCTGTGACCCTTTAGGAATGACTGCCATAATCAGCTTCTGTTCAATAATAAGGTAGCATAGCAGGATGCTGAAGAGTTCAGGGTTTGTTTGCTTGCTTGCTTTTGCCAGTAAGCAAGTGGAGCCATTAAATCCCTCTGAGCAAGTAAGTTATATGTACACAGTAGCATCTAAGGAATGGAGAAGGAAATGGCAACCCACTCCAGTATTCATGCCTGGAAAATTCCATGGACAGAAAAACCTGGCAGGTTACAGTCCATGGGGTTGGCAAAGAAGTTGGCCCCAACTGAGCACATCAGCATCTAAGGAAACTTGCCTCTATACCAAGATGCACTTGAAGAATGGGAAAGAATAAAAGAATAAGTAAAGCAATCAGCTAGAAAACCTGATAATAACTATTCTGAGGCAGTAAGGACTTAAACTTTAAACACACAAATGTACACAGTGGAGGCTCCAGGATTTTTTTTATATATATATAAATGTAACAGGCTGGTAAATTGAAAAGTCTTTTTGTGGCATGCAGATGACATACACAATACAGATGACATCGCAAAATGGATACAATGCCAAAAAGGAAAAATTGTGAGAGGAGGGTACAGTCGCTGCTTATGCTCTTCTTAAATGCATACTCCCGGAGAAGATATTGCAGGAGCGTGTTGGAAGTTAGAGATAGTCTGGAGATTTATTCGGATAGAGCTGTTGTGCCGTAAGTCCTTCTCCTGAAGCACCCCAGCAACTCTACTCCCACCAAGAGGAACTGAAGAAGTTTCAACCGTCACCTCGGCCAAGAGAGAGGGGAAGGAAGAAAGGAAGGAAGGAGGGAAGTCTAATTAGAAAATGCAATACTTGTCAATAGTTCCTGCAGGTTGGAACATACAGAGGCCTAGTGGCTGTGCCACATGAGTGACTAACTATTTATAGATGATTGAAGGAGAAATTGGTGTGAATTCTCAGAGCTTATAGGGCAAATTATACATGTGTCCCATGGAGCAGATATAAGCCAACAGAAGATCTGAGTCATCTGAGGTCCCATTCTAAAGGCCAACAATAGGAACACAAACCTCACTTGAGAGAATTCTCCAGAGAATCTGGAAGTACCACTAGATTCTAGCAACTGGGGAAGAAGCTAGCAACCAACGAGAGTAGATATGAACTCGGTGACAGGAAGATCCATGAAATCCATGTGTTTGGATGAAGGAGGATAAGTGTCACAGTTTCCACAGATCCATGAAAGTTGCACACGTGGGACCAGGAATCAGTTCAGTTCAGTTCAGTTGCTCGGTCGTGTCCGACTCTTTACAACCCCATAGACTGCATCACAAAACGCCTCCCTGTCCATCACCAACTCCCAGAGTTTACTTCTGTCCACTGAGTAGGTGATGCCATCCAGCCATCTCATCCTCTGTCATCCCCTTCTCATCTCGCCTTCAGTCTTTCCCAGCATCAGGGTCTTTTCTAGTGAGTCGGTTCTTCACACAGTGGCCAAAGTATTGGAGCTTCAGCTTTAGCGTCAGTCCTTCCAATGAATATTCAGGACTGATTTCCTTTAGGATGGACTGATTGGATCTCCTTGCAGTTCAAGGGACTCTCAAGAGTCTTATCCAACATCACAGTTCAAAAGCATCAATTCTTCAGCACTCAGCTTTCTTTATAATCCAACTCTCACATCCATACATGACCACTGGAAAAACCATAGCTTTTACTAGATGGACCTTTGTTGGCAATATTTCTGCTTTTTAATATGCTGTCTAGGTTGGTCATGGCTTTTCTTCCAAGGAGCAAGCGTCATTTAATTTCATGGCCGCAGTCACCATCTACAGTGATTGTGGAGCCCAAGAAGATTAAGTCCCTCACTGTTTCCATTGTTTCCCCATCTATTTTCCATGAAGTGATGGGAGCAGATGCCATGATCTTCTTTTTTTGAACGTTGAGTTTTAAGCGAACTTTTTCACTCTCCTCTTTCACTTTTATCAGACTGTTATCAGGCAGTGGTGGGGCTGGTATGGGTCAGATGGCCAGTATAAATGCAGCTGTAATAGTCCAGGCAATGCCTAGCATAGTGGTGGAGGAGTGGGGAAGTGTTGTTAACTGTCTTCAATTTTGATTCAGCAAGCAGTCGTCAGACAGCCTCAGGCTGCATTTCCTTTGGTCACGTTTGTACAATTTATTTTTTTAAAAATGTCTATGACAAAAAGTGTGCTCTCTGTGCCCAAGGATTCTTCATTCCAAGGATCCCTCTGTTGTGACATATGAAATCCTTAAGGTCGTTGCTGTTTAAACTATCCCTTGACCATCCCTTGTAGCTTATCTTTGCACCTGCACCTGTCAATAGAGTCCTCTGTCACTGAATGCTACTTTATATGATTTATGTTATTTCCTTTATACTTCTTATCAAAAGTTGTGATTGTACATTTATGTGTTTATGTGATCATTGTTTATTTCTTTCACTAGAGGTTAAGCCCTCAGGAGGCAAGATCTATTTGTGTTTTGTTCATTTTTGCATACTGAGTGCCTAGTCTACAACTTACACAGAATAGTTCCTCAAAAATATATTTTTAATTGATGAATAAAATAATATCACCTTATATTTTCATTCTAAGGTTTCCCAGTCATCTTTTTCTTGTCTCTATTTGTATCAAAAAGGTAAGGAAAATATCTGATTTCCATTTTTAAAATTCCTTTAAGGAAAAAGAGAACATCTTGCTCTGCCCCCAGTAATTTCCAACTATATTAATTATATATTTGTGGTGGGCAGAATGAAAGCCACTCAGGCATGCCCACACCCTAATCCTCAGAACTTTGAATATGTTACATATGAGGAATGTGATAGGGAAAGGGGAATTAATGGAAAAGGGGGACGTAAGGTAGCAGATGGAATTAAGGTTGCTAATTACACTGACCCCAGTGAGGAGATTCTCTTAGATTATCCAAGTGAGCGCAGTAGAAAGGCTTGAACTCTAAAAGGGAAAGAGAGAACCCTACAGGAGGTCAGAGAACTGTGACTGAGAAGGAGGATCTGCTGTTGGCTTTGAAAAGGGAGAAAATGCACCATGAACTAAGAAATGTGGATACCTTTAGGATCTGGGACGATCTCAGTTTAGAGCCTGCAAGAAAATGGGGACCTGAGTGCTACAACTGCAAGAAACTTAATTCTGCCAACAACTCATAGAAGCAGGAGATAAATTCTTCCCTACACTCCCAAGGAACACGGAGCTATGGACACTGATTTTAGTCTTGCGGGAAACATGCTGGCCTTCTGACCTAGAGAACTCTAAAATAGATTCATGTCATTTTGCACAACTAAATCAGTCATAATTTGTTATACCAGCAATCAACTTAATAGAATTTCTTGGGCTGGTATTCATTTAGCTGTCTTCCTTGTTAGTTTTATTTTTTAACTTTTCATTTTTATTATAATTGTTTTGTAACATAATAGCTGATATTATTAGAATGTATTTTACTTTGAATATTTTCCTTATATTCTTATACAAACACTGAAGTGAAGTGAAGTCGCTCATTCGTGTCCGACTATTTGCAACCCCGTGGACTGTAGCCTACCAGGCTTCTCTGTACATGGGATTCTCCAGGCAAGAACACTGGAGTGGGTTGCCATTAATATTCTTAAAACCTGGAGTAACATTGATAGCAAAATTTAAAGAATATTCTGCTGCTGCTGCTACTGCTGCTAAGTCGCTTCAGTCGTGTCTGACTCTGTGCGACCCCATAGACAGAAGCCCACCAGGCTCCCCCATCCCTGGGATTCTCCAGGCAAGAACGCTGGAGTGGGTTGCCATTTCCTCTTCCAATGCATGAAAGTGAAAAGTGAAAGTGAAGTCGCTCAGTCGTGTATGACTCTTAGCGACCCCATGGACTGCAGCCCACCAGGCTCCTCCATCCATGGGATTTTCCAGGCAAGAGTACTGGAGTGGGGTGCCATTGCCTTCCCCAAAAGAATGTTCTAGATAGTGTTAAATCTTAATTATGCCACTTGTTTACTAACAAGGCATTTTATAACACCTCCTCTTGCCTTCTTGCTGTTTTTTCTGTTGTCTTATTGTTATGGCTTTATTTTATATTTTCAGTCCTACAATTATTACTCAGAGCTATAAGTTTTGATTTGAGGAAATGAGGAAAGTTGAAAGGCAACTTGAATCTGTTCAACACTATAGATACTCCAAGGATTACTAGCAGGTTTAAGAGAAAAGAAGTAAACAGTCTTGATAAAAATGAGAATGAGGAAAACCCATGAATTCTATTTTATGTCACTTCTTTTATTTATAAGGTTTTAAGTACACTATGGAATTTTAGGAATGGTCAGAGACAGCTAACATTCTCCTGAGAGAGATAGACTAGTATTTCTTTCTTCTGTGTACCAGTTGGAACTAGGGAGCTTGAAGCATGTTCAAATAATTATATTTCTTTGGGAGGAAGTCTGGCTGTGCATTTCTACTGCAGGGTTACAGAAGCTGGAAAAATAAGTTAGCTTTTCAGAAACAGACATTATGTATATGCCACAAAATGTAGTCTTTGAAATTTTACTTTGTTATTTGTTGAGAAACAAGCCTATTTCACTTCCTGAAGCAAGTGCAGATTTTAACAATCTAGTATCTTTATTTTTAAATCATTTGTTCATTTTTGGCTGTATCAGGTCTCAGTTGCAGCACATGGACTCTGTATTTGCCGCACGCAGGCTCTGTAGTTGCAGCACATAGGCATGTGGGATTTTAGTTCTCGAACCTGAAATAGAACCGGTGTTCCCTTCATTGGAGGGCAGATTCTGCACCCCTGGACCACCAGGGAAGTCCCTATAATAGCTATATTGAATTGTAATTCAAGTACCATAACATTTACCCTTTTAAGTATAAAATTCAGTGCTTTTAGTATATTCAGAGAGTATTCAACCCTCAGCATTATCTATTTTAAGGATATCAACCTCCAAAGAAACTTTGTACCCAACAGCAGTCACTCCCCATGTCTTTGTTTTCCCAGGCGTTGGCAAACATTAATCTATTTTTTTTCTTTCTGTGGATTTGCCTATTCTAAACATTTAACATAAATGGAAATATACAATATATGGTCTTTTGTGATTGACCTTTTTCATCTACCATTATCTTTTCAAGATTAATCCTTGCTGTAGCATGAATTAGTACTTTGGTACTTCAGTTTTATTGGGAAATAGCCCATTGCCTGATATACCTCATTTGTTTATCAATTAATCAGCTTATAGACATTGTGGTTGTTTCCATTTTTTGACTTTGGATTATGACTTATGGATTATGATGCTATTAAATTCTGCAAACAAATTTTAATTTGATCATATATTTTCCATTTCTCTTCATGTATACCGTGAAGTGGAGTTGATCATTCAAATGGTAACTCTATGTTCAACATTTGGACAGATTAGACACAGATATAGGTTCTATATGGTACTCCTGCTAAATAAACCTAGTACCCCATTCAAGTTTTTCTGTAAAACTAGGAGTAAATGAGCTCTCAGGGAGAACTGGTAACTGTAAGACACGGAATGGAGAAATAGGTTTTAGCCTTAGCGAATGCTCACTTCTGGACTTTCCTGATAGCTCAGTTGGTAAAGAATCCTCCTGCCATGCAGGAGACCCCCATTCTATTCCTGGGTCAGGAAGGTCTGCTCGAAAAGGGATACGCTACCCACTGCGGTATTCTTAGGCTTCCCTTGTGGCTCAGTTGGTAAAGAATCCACCTGCAATGCGGGAGACGTGGGTTCAATCCCTGGGTTGGGAAGATCCCCTGGAGAAAAGAAAGGCTACCCCCTCCAGTACTCTGGCCTCGAGAATTCCACAGACTACAGTCCATGGGGTCGAAAAGAGTTGGACTTGAAGAAGCGACTTTCACTTTCGCTTTCTTTCTTTCAATGTTCACTTCTAATGGGCATAAGGAAATAATGGTGACACAGCAAATGTAACAAGAGTTTTATAGACAGAGCATAGCATCACCTTATCCAGAAAGCAGTTCAAGGATGAAAGATGAACTTCAGTCAGGTATGTTTTCTTTGAGTATAGACTGAATGTATAAAGCAGATTATAAGCAGCTTATAGTCCTCTAAAGAGAACAGGATTTTAAACAGAAAAAGAGAAGGATTCTTATAGATATTATTAAAACCTTATTATCAAATCATAGAAAAAGAGAAATAACTGCATTAAGAGGATAAAGATTGATGCATAATACTCATTGTTGGCATCTTTAAGGGTGGTTTTTGTGGGCAGAAAAGACCATATAGGAGTCGCTTCAGTTGTAAAATAAACATACAATATATTAAGGTTGATGTTGCTGTTGTTTAGTCACCCAGTCATGTCCAACTCTTTATGACTCCATGGACTGCACACGCCAGGCCTCCCTATCCCTCACTGTCTCCTGGAGTTTGCCAAAGTTCATGTCCGTTTCGTCAGTGATGCCATCCAGCCATCTCAGCCTCTGAGGCCCTCGTCCACTTCTGCCCTCAATCTTTCCCAGCATTAGGGACTTTTTCAATAAGTTGGCTCTTTGTACCAGGTGACCAAAATACCGGAACTTCGGCTTCAGCATCAGTACTTCCAATGAGTATTCAGAGTTGATTTCCTTTAAGATTGCCTGGCTTGATCTCCTCACTGTCCAAGGAACTCTCAGGAGTCTTCTCCAACACCACAGTTCAAAGTCATCAATTCTTTGTTGCTCTGCCTTCTGTATCGTCTAGGTCTCACAAATGTACGTGATCACTGGGAAGACTATAGCTTTGACTATATGTAACTTTTGTTGGGAGAGTGATGTCTCTGCTTTCAACACACTGTCTAGGTTTATCATAGCTTTCCTGCCAAATCTGCAGTGATTTTAGAGCCCAAGAAGAGGAAATATTTTATTGGTTCCATGTATTCCCCTTCTATTTGCCTTTAATTATGGGGTCGAAAGCCATGATCTTCATGTTTTTAATATTGAGTTTCAAGCCATTTTTTTCTCACTTTCCTCTTTCACCCTCATCAAGAGATTCTTTAGTTCCTCTTCACTTTCTTCAATAACAGTGTTATCATCCAAATATCTGAGATTGTTGATGTTTCTCTTGCCTATCTCAATTCCTTCTTGTAATTCACTGAGCCTGGCATGTCCCAAGACATGCTCATTGTGTAAGTTAAACCGGGTGACAACAGACAGCCCTGTCATCAGTCAGATAGTTCAAATGCTCAGTCGTGTCCGACTCTGCGACCACATGGACTGCAGCACACCAGGCTTCCAGGCCTTCACAAACTCCCAGCGCTTGCTCAGACTCATCTCCATCAAGTTGGTGCCATCCAAACACCTCATCCTATGTCATCCCCTTCTCCTCCCACCTTCAATCTTTCCCAGCATCAGCATCTTTTCCAATGAGTCAGTTCTTTGCATCAGGTGGCCAAAGTATTGGAGTTTCAGCTTCAGCATCCGTCCTTCCAATGAATATTCAGAACTGATTTCCTTTAGGATGGACTGGTTGGTTCTCCTAGCAATGCAAGGGGCTTTCAAGAGTCTTTTCCAACACCACAGTGCAAAAGCATCAATACTTTGGCCCTCAGCTTTCTTTATAGTCCAACTCTCACATCCATACATGACTACTGGAAAACCTTAGCTTTGACTAGATGGACCCTTTCTGCCAAAGTAATGTCTCTGCTTCTTAATATGCTGCCTAGGTTGGTCATAGCTTTTCATCCAAGGAGCAAGCGTCTTTTAATTTCATGACTGCAGTCACATTCTGCAGTGATTTTCGAGCCCCCCAAAATAAAGTCTCACACTGTTTCCATTGTTTCCCCATCTATTTGCCATGAAGTGATGGGAAAAGATGCCACGATCTTAGTTTTCTGATTGTTGAGTTTTAAGCCAACTTTTTCACTCTCGTCTTTCACTTTCATCAAGAGGCTCTTTGTTCTTTGTTTTCTGCCATAAGGGTGGTGTCATCTGCATGTCTAAGGCTATTAATATTTCTCCCGGTGATCTTGATTCCAGCTTGTGCTTCATCCAGCCCAGCATTTCTCATGATGTACTCTGCATAGAAGTTAAATAAGCAGGGTGACAATACACAGCCTTGACATATTCCTTTTCCTATTTGGAACCAGTCTGTTGTTCCATGTCCAGTTCTAACTGTTGCTTCCTGACCTGCATATAGGATTCTCAAGAGGCAGGTCAGGTGGTCTGATATGCCCATCTCTTTTAGAATTTTCCACAGTTTATTGTGATCCACACAGTCAACAGCTTTGGCATAGTCAATAAAGGCGAGGAATATGTTTTTCTGGAACTGTCTTACTTTTTTGATGATCCAGCAGATGTTGGCAATCTGATCTCTGCTTCTTCTGCCTTTTCTAAATCCAGCTTGGACATCTGTAAGTTTGTGGTTCACATACTGTTGAAGCCTGGTTTGGCAATTTTGAGCATTACTAGCATGTGAGATGGCACAATTCTGTGATATTTGAGCATTCTTTGGCATTGCCTTTCTTTGGGATTGGAATGAAAACTGACCTTTTCCAGTCCTATGGCCACTGCTGAGTTTTCCAAATTTGCTGGTATATTGAGTGCAGCACTTTCTCAGCATCATCTTTTAGGATTTGAAATAGCTCGACTGGAATTCCATCACCTCCATGAGCTTTGTCCATAGTGATGCTTCCTAAGGCCCACTTGACTTTGCATTCCAGAATGTTTGGTTCTAGGTGAGTGATCACACCTTCATGATTATCTGGGTCATGAAGATCTTTTTTGTATAGTTCTCCTGTGTATTCCTCCCTCCTCTTCTTAATATCTTCTGCTTCTGTTAGGTCCATACCATTTCTGTCCGTTATGTGCCTATCTTTGCATGAGATATTCCCTTGGTATCTCTAACCTTCTTGAAGAGATCTCTAGTCTTTCCCATTCTATTGTTTTCCTCTATTTCTTTGCACTGATCACTGAGAAAGGCTTTCTTATCTCTCCTTGCTATTTTTTGGAACTCTGCATTCAAATGGGTATATCTTCCCTTTTATTCTTTAACTTTTGCTTCTCTTCTTTTCTCAGCTATTTGTAAGGCCTCCTCAGACAACCTTTTGGCCTTTTGCATTGCTTTTCCTTGGGAATGGTCTTGATCACTGCCTCCTGGACAAAGTCACAAACCTCTGTCCATAGTTCTTCAGGCACTCTATCATATCTAATCCGTTGAATCTATTTCTCACTTCCACTGTATAATCATAAGGGATTTGTTAAGTCATACCTGAATGGTCTAGTATTTTTCTCTACTTTCTTCAATTTATGTCTGAGTTTGGTGATAAGGAGTACATGATCTGAGCCACAGTCAGCTCCTGGTCTTGTTGTTGCTGACTGTATAGAGCTTCCCCATCTTTGGCTGCAAAGAATATAATCAATCTCATTTCCATATTGACCACCTGGTGATGTCCATGTGTAGAGTCTTCTCTTCTGTTGTTGGAAGAGAGTATTTGCTATGACCAGTGCATTCTCTTGGCAAAACTCTGTTAGCCTTTCCCCTGCTTCATTCTGTACTCTAAGACAAAATTTGCCTGCTACTCCAGGTATCTCTTCACTTCCTGCTTTTGCATTCTAGTCTTGTATAATGAAATGGCCATTTTTTTGGGGTGTTAGTTCTGGAAGATCTTGTAGGCCTTCATAGAACTGTTCAACTTTAGCTTCTTCAGCATTACTGGTCGGGCATAAACTTGGATTACTGTGATATTGAATGATTTACCTTGGAAAAGAACAGAGATCATTCTGTCATTTTTGAGATTGCACCCAAGACCTGCATTTCAGACTCTTTTGTTGTCTATGAGGGTTACTCCTTTTCTTGCAAGGGATTCTTGCCCACAGTTGTAGATATAATGGTCATCTGAGTTCATTTTGCCCATTCCAGTCCATTTTAGTTCACTGATTCCTAAAATGTCAGTGTTTACCCTTGCCATCTTCTGTTTGACCATTTTCAGTTTACCATGATTCATGGACCTAACATTCCAGCTTCCTATGCAATATAGTTCTTTGCAGCATTGGACTTTACTTCCATCACCAGTCACATCAACAACTGAGCATTGTTTTCGCTTTGGCTCTGTCTCTTCGTTCTTTGTGGAGTCATTTCTCCACTCTTCTCCAAAACCTTATGTGCACCAGGACCCAGGAGAAAAGGAGGAGTGACCCCAGAAGAGACTTACCTAGACTTGCCTGTGAATGTCCAGGAGTCTCTGGCGGAGGTGTGGTGGCAGCATACTGCTTCAGGGTTGGGGCAATGAGTGGGGCAGTGCGTGCACAGGACCTTTTGAAGGTCCTTTCTTCATTACCTCCACCATAGTGTGGTCTCAGGCCAAACAACAGAGAGGGATCACAGCTCTGCCCATCAACAGAAAATTGAATTAAAGATTTACTGAGCATGGCCATCAGAACAAGACCAGTTTCCCCCACAGTCAGTCTCTCCTATCAGGCAGCTTCCAAAAGCCTCTTATCCTTATCTGTCAGAGGTAAGACAGATTGAAAACCACAGTCACAGAGCACTAATCAAACTGATCACATGGACTGCAACCTTGTCTAACTCAATGAAACTACAAGCCAAGCCTTGTAGGGCCACCCAAGATGGATGCGTCATGGTGGAGATTGTGACAAAACGTGGTCCACTGGAGAAGGGAATGGCAAACCACTTCAATATTCTTGCCTTGAGAACACTATGAACAGTATTAAAAGGCAAAAAGATATGACACTGAAAGATGAACTCCCCAGATCAGTAGGTGCCCAATATGCTACTGGAAAAGAGCCCTGTTATATTCCTGTCTCAATCCTGAACCACTCAGTTGTTCCAAGAAGGGTTCTAATGGTTGCAGATTAAAGTTAAACATTTTTAAATCTTCCCTCTATTTTGCGTTTCTGGTTCTTTCCAGCCAACCCTGGCTCTTGTGCCACCTCCTTGGATCCTGGTCCTCTGTCACTTGCAGCTGTGTTCCCATACACCAGGCCTCGATTATACCCAGTGTCATTCCTATTCAGAGTGGCCCTGATACTGGCAAAAAGAGAGCAGGAAGCTCCTTTACGCTCCTTTTGTTCATTCACTCCACATACATTCACTGAATACCTATGCAGTGAGTCTGTTACATACTGAGAAATTTCAAAGATGGATCACAATAAACTGTGGAAAATTCCTCAAGAGATGGGAATACCAGACCACCTGACCTGTCTCTTGAGAAACCTGTATACAGGTCAGAAGCAACAGTTAAAGCTGGACATGGAACAACAGACTGGTTTCAAATAGGAAAAGGAGTACATCACGGCTGTATACTGTCACCCTGCTTATTTAACTTATATGCATAGTACATCATGAGAAATGCTGGGCTGGAGGAAGCACAAACTGGAATCAAGATTGCTTGGAGAAATATCAATAACCTCAGATATGCAGATGACACCACCCTTATGGCAGAAAGTGAAGAACTAAAGTGCCTCTTGGAAAGCCCTAGTGCCACATAACAAATCACCACAAATTTGGAAGCTTAAAACACATTTGGAGAAGGAAATGGCAACCCACTCCTGTGTTCTTGCCTGGAGAATCCCAGGGACAGGGGAGCCTGGTAGGCTGCAGTCCATGGGGTCGCTGAGGGTCGGACACGACTGAGCAACTTCACTTTCACTTCAAAACACATTTATTATCTCCCAGATTCTGTAGATCAGGAGACAAGAAACCTTATCTGAAACTTCTGCTTCAGGGTCTCTAACAAAGCCACAGCCAAAGTGTCAGCTGGAGTCTGATTTGAAGGTTTGACTGGGGAAGGTCTTTAGAAGAATTTAGTTTCTTGAGGGCTGTTGGACTAAAGGTTTCAGAGCTAGCTGGCTGCTGGTCAGGGGGCTCCCTCAATCTCTTGTGACATGGAATACTTCAATATGGCAACTCATTTCATCAAGCATGCAAGCCAAGAAGGAAATAGAGTCTACCAGCAAGAAAAATCAATCTTTGTAACCTAATTTCAAAAGTGACATCTATGTTCGATACAGGATACAGGATTCTTGGGGCTGGTGCACAAGGATGATCCAGAGAGATGATATGGGGTGGGAGGTGGGAGGTTGGAGGGGGGTTCAGGATTGGGAACTCATGTACACCCGTGGTGGATTCATGTCAATGTATGGCAAAACCAATACAGTATTGTAAAGTAAAATAAAGTAAAAATAAAAATTAAGAAAATAAATTAAAAAAAAAAAAGAGCCTCTTGATGAAAGTGAAAGAAGAGAATGAAAAAGTTGGCTTAAAGCTCAATATTCAGAAAACTAAGATTATGGTATCTGATCTCATCAGTTCATGGCAAACAGATGGGGAAACAGTGGAAACAGTGTCAGACTTTATTTTTCTGGGCTCCAAAATCACTGTGGATGGTGATTTCAGCCATGAAATTAAAAGACGCTTGCTCCTTAGAAGGAAAGTTATGAGCAACCTAGACAGCATATTAAAAAGCAGAGACATTACTTTGTCCTCAAAGGTCCGTCTAGTCAAGGCTATGGTTTTTCCAGTGGTCATGTATGGATGTGAGAGCTGGACTATAAAGAAAGCTGAGGGCTGAAGAATTGATGCTTTCTCTACTCATTCTTCCCACCCTCCTTTGTTTTATCAGTCACTTTTAAAGCTTTGTAAAATATGTGGTGTCATTTAAAAGATTATAAACATCTTTGAATATTATAAACAGCAATTGTAAGTTAAGTATATTTGCTCACCTTTTTAAAGTACTCTGCATTAGTTACATCATTAACAAAATAACCCAGTGTTTGGTTATTCTCATACATTTATGAATAAATGAAGTTTGTTTTGAATCTCCAGAACTATGTAAAAACTTAATAAAATTTGCACTTTAATGTATAAATATTCAATACATATTACTCAAATTAGGCACATTGTAAGTACATAAATATTGAACTTACTAGTACATATATATCTAGCATTAATAATATTTGACTATGTTGAATTTTATTCTCTTAACTATTTTTGAAAATAATTTGCTCTCTCTAGATTTGAAAAAATCTTATCCATTAAAGTAATAATAAAGTGATTCTAACCAATTTGAAGGATACTCAGCAAAGATATTAACAAGCTTTTAAGAGTATATTAAATATACTGACTTCTAGAAATAATCTTTAACATAACTTTATAAATTGGAATAATTAATGTAATATGGGTCCCAAAGCTAATTATATTGTCTGAAAACCTCCCAACCTTTTATAAGACTTGATTGGATTTTAGATATTTTTTTTGACTCCCAGAAATCCTTTTTCCATTTAACTTCAAAGATTTTTGAACTTGATGGAATCCTTTATTTTTTCATATCCTCTAAATTCACTCAATTATTACGTATTAAAACAGGTAGCCAAGTTAATTCTAAATACATTTCATTGAACCTATATATTCAGAAAATAAAGTGTCACACTAGATCCAGGGCTCTGTGAAACTTTCTTTGTCAGAACCTTCGTTTGAGTAAGGCAAGAGTAGAAAAATGATTGAAAAATTAACTGAAGTTTTGAAAGGATACTGTATACCAAAGTACGGATGGGACTTTATCTCATGTAATGGGTTTTGGGTGTGGGTATGTGTGTGTGTGTAATTGCTAAAATATACATATTTTATAAACCATATATTTCAAATGCAATTGACCCTTGAACAATAAGGGTATGAACTGTGCTGGTAAACTTAAATGCAGAAATTTTTCAATAGTAAATACTACAATACTACATGAGCTATACAGTAGCTGATTGAATCCAAGGATGTGGAGGAACCACAGATAAAGGGGCCACTATAAATTATACTCCGATTAACCCTCAAGTTGTTCAAGGGTCAGTTGTATACACATCAGAAATAGTTCCTCACATATAAACGAATCTCTATTACTTTCTATCTTAGAGAATTCTGTTGAATTATGAAACTGATAAGCTATAAAATAGTGAACTTAATATTAAATAAATTACCCTGGGGAAATTTTCTTTATCTCTACTTTATGATACTGTACTTGGTTTTCATAAATCCGGTTTATGTTTCTGTATTCTCTTGGTTCCTTGATTTATATCCTCCTTTTTGAGTAGGTGTTTTGTATTTTGTGGTTTAAATGGGGAGCAGGATTTTTATTATCTAGTTAACTTTGACTATGGGAGACATAGATTATATACCAGTCAGCACTCCTACTCATCTCTTAAAGATCCTGCAAGAACATCTGATTTTCAAAGATAGGAATAGTTATTCAAATATAATAACAGTATAAATTAAATGGCTTTGAGTGAGGCTGGATTCCTTTAAGGTATTAGCTGGAACAAACAGACTACATTGGCTCATTTTTTTTTTCCTTTTGTAGTTGCTTGGTTTGAGAAAATTAAGTATGGGATTCAACAATTAACAAATAATTCACTGTCTGTAATGTGCTAAACGCTTGTTCTAAGCATAGAGAACACAGTGGTGGATTTGTGAAAGTGGAAACATAAAAACAAACATTTACTACCCTGGGAGTGGGTGGGGAGAGGTTTACATTCCTGTATAGTTAGACAGATTATATATTAGGTGTATGTGTGTATACACACACACACACACACACACACATATATATATATATATATATGATACTTAGTTGATGATACATGCTTTAGGAAAAAAAACAGGACAGGGGAATCATAAATAAGGATGATGGGAAGGGAATGTTGGGACCTATGGGTCACATTATAATTAGGGTACTAGAGGAGGCCTCAGAGGAAAGATATTGATTTGGGGGGAAAACTGGAGTTGATTGGGAGATAGTCAGAGAAAAATATTTCAGGGACAGAGGAAACAGCAAAGGCCAAGTTCAGAGGTGTGCTAAAGCCAAGTGTCCTTGAGGAACAAAAGCAAGAAGGCTAATATGGCTGCATCCAAAAAGAGGAGCAAGAGGGAAAGTGGGGAACATTATGAGGAAGAGAGAAGTTCTTTCAGGACACACAGAACTTTTAAGCAGTTTGGCTTTTATTCTGAGTGAGATGGTAAGCTGTGGACATTTTTGAAAATAGGAATGACATAATCTGATTTATACATTGTTAAGAGAATCTAAGCGATAAAGTAAGTGGAGAAGCTGTAACTTGAAACCAGGTAATCTTTCTTCCAGTTTGTCAACACTGTCAGCATAATTCAGTGAAGAGGTTGTGGGGAATTGGAAATTGGAGAAATATGGACCCTAGTCTCTTTGTACCACCAAGGTGAACAGTTTTGAGTTAGTATATCCACTGTTCTAGGTAAAATAAATAGGAAATATCTGAAGATCCTTTTTGCTTTATATTCCTCATTCTGCATTCTCAAAACATCAAATCACATATAAAGAAATCTGGGAATCATATAATCTTTCTCCTACAGGGAAAACTTATGATTTACTGCTTTTATGGTATTGTAAAATAATGATAAATACAAACCTTCTAGAAAATTCCCAGAATATAGTCTATAAAATAACACTGTTAAAAAGCAAATAAACAAAACCAATCTCATCTTCACTAGATTTATCATACAGTTAAAATAGGATGAACAAATAAAATATATTCTTGCATTTTCATTCTGTTGTTGACTGGTAGAGTGAAGAAAGCAGAAGGAAATGTTCGTCAACTTTATTTTTAATATGAAATCTTGAGACTGATTCTACTACTTTGGCTAGGCTATAAAGTTTGAACTGCTCCAGAAAAGAAATAATTGATGTTTCCTATGGGGATCTCTTCAAATTGCCAACATCCATTGGAACATAGAAGAAGCAGAATAACAGAAAAAAAAAAATCTGCTTCTGCTTCATTGACTACTCTAAAGCATTTGACTGTGTGGATCACAACAAACTGTGGAAAATTCCTAAAGAGATGGGAATACTAGACCACCTTACCTACCTCCTGAGAAACCTGTATGCAGGTCAAGAAGCAACAGTTAGAACTGGACATGGAACAACAGACTGGTTCCATATAGGGAAAGGAGTACATCAAGGCTGTATATTGTCACTCTGCTTATTTAACTTACATGCAGAGTACATCATGAGAAATGCTGGGCTGGATGAAGCACAAGCTGGAATCAAGATCACCAGGAGAAGTATCAATAACCTCAGATACACAATGGCACCACCCTTATGACAGAAAGTGAAGAGGAACTAAAGAGCCTCTTGATGAAAGTGAAAGAGAAGAGTGAAAAAGTTGGCTTAAAGCTCAACATTCAGAAAACGAAGATCATGACATCTGGTCCCATGACTTCATGGCAAGTAAATAGGGAAACAATGGAAACAGTGGCTGACTTTATTGTGGGGGGCTCCAAAATCACTGCAGATGGTGAATGCAGCCATGAAATTAAAAGACGCTTGCTCCTTGAAAGAAAAGCTATGACCAACCTTGACAGCATATTAAAAAGCAGAGACATTACTTTGGCAGAAAAGGTCCATCTAGTCAAATCTATGGTTTTTCCAGTAATCATGTATGGATGTGAGAGTTGGACTATAAAGACAGCTGAGCGCCAAAGTATTGATGTTTTTGCACTATGGTGTTGGAGAAGACTCTTGAGAGTCCATTGGACTGCAGCAAGTTCCAACCAGTCCATCCTAAAAGAAATCAGTTCTGAATATTCATTGGAAGGACAGATGCTGAAGCTGAAACTCCAATACTTTGGCCACCTGATGCGAAGAACTGATTAATTGGAAAAGATGCTGATGCTGGGAAAGATTGAATACAGGAGGAGAAGGGAACAACAGAGGATGAGATGGTTTGATAGCATCACCGACTCAATGGACATGAGTTTGAGTAAGCTCCCTCAGTTGGTGATGGACAGAGAAGCCTGACATGCTGTAGTCTATGGGGTTGTGAAGAGTCAGACACGACTGAGCGACTGAACTGAACTGAACAGATTTTATACACATAGTTATATAGTTATATATATCAAATTGAAGAAATAGTACAATTATATTTTTTAAATCTGAGAATAATAATATGTTTAGAATATTAGAATATAAAGAATATATTGTTATCCATTAGTAGAGTTTTGTGTTCATAAGAGGTCATGTTCTTTAAAACTGAAGGCAAACCAGTCATTATGTCTATAACACTTGGCCCGCATAATAAATGCTCTATAAATATTGGGTGAATGAAGGAGGAAGGGAATGGGTGGGTGATTAAATTAACTGATGTCTTACACATTATGTCCTCTATCTTAAAGGCATAGCAGAAACAGGGTATGACAATGTTGTTTGAGTTTTTTGTTTATTTTTAACCACAGAAACTTTTCAATTTCTTAGTTTGTCTTCTGACTTCATCTGCTATACCAGCAATCACTGGCAGAATTGTATGATCAAAAACACTCTGTAAAAATTGTATACTTACTTCCCTAGAAAGCAAATTGTATTATAAATATTATCCAAGTAAATGTTTGTGGATGAACTGTGCTATTTTTATGTTGTTGCATGGGCCTGAGCACCTTAATTGCCTTGAAAGATCCACTATCTCATAGGATATTAGAATTCTGCATAGCTAAGAAATCCTATCTATCTTGATACTTTTCCTTTGGCCAAACATGTCTCAATGCAACTTATTATTTTACATTTTTATATAAGAAAGATAATCTTCTATCATGTGAAGAGGAAAATAAAATGTGTATTATAAGAAGAAAAATATCAGGAAATATAAGTTTAAGTATGAAGTCAACGTAAATTTGCCTTTTTAATATGGATATGTTAAAAATAGTACTAAGTAGCTGACATTTCAAATTTCCAATGATATTTCAAATGAGTGATTTTATTTATTTTCTGTATTTACTATTTTTATAAAAGATTTTGCATGAGAGAGGGAAATTAACTATAAGCTTCTGATATGTCTAAGAACAAGTAAATAATGAGAAAAACAAATTTGAAAACCTGTTTAAATTTAGCAAAATCATTATACTGCAAATGCTAAAATATGAATTAAAATCATACTTTTAAAACAAGCATTTGGAGTGCTATGAAAGTCAAGAGTTGACAGTGACAGTATAATTCTTCCTACTGCTATAGGAATAAGATTGCATAATTGGTAATCAAGGCAATTTATGTTATTCTAAAGTAAAATTCTGCACACTGAATTGGATTTACAAAGACTAAACTTTTTTTCTAAATCCAGGATAAACGATTTTTAGTCTATTTAAATCATTTTATGTGAAGACTTTAATAGTCTTTGGATGTCAATAAACTGTAGTTTCTTTGGAGTGAAACTGTAATTTATGCTGAAATGTATTTAAATTTAAAATAGCAATAAATGTCAGAAGCAAAACCTTTTTCTGCCTGCGTTTTGTGGATGTGCCCTTGAATTTACATAAAATACTGCAGTAAATTGTGACTGATGTGAAAAACAAACAAAAAAGAACTATTATATAAGCAGAAGGCTTGAGTACACCATAAAATAAGACTCTGAGTACCACGCAAGTTGAAGCCATCTCTTGTAAGTCAAGGTTATTGGAATGTTGGCTCAGCAATAATGAATGAGTTGTGGCACCAAGTAGAGCTTATTAGGAGGATGGAATAACCAAAAATGTTAGATTATACCAATGAAATCTATACTAGAACTAGAGACTGTCTCCCAGAAGTACCAGGCAACTGAATTTTTTCCCATGGCCAAACTCAGTACTATTTTCAAATTCATCTTGCTCTATTTTGTAGACTAAATCTAGAGTTTTGAGAACTACATGCTCCTCCTTTAGTTAATAAATCTGTCTGTGCTTCTGCCATTGACTTCAGCTGGTAGTTTCCTCAGAATCCCTTCTCCCAGTCTCAACCTCCAATACACACAAGAATCTATCATTCAAGAGCCATCCCAAAGACCATCCCCTCCTTGGAACTTTTCTGATCCCTCCAATCAGGAAACATTTTCCTATTTTTTTTTTTTTTCTGTTTCTGTTTTGTTTTGTATTAATTTACAAAGGACTTTGAATGTTCGTTGTAAAATTTATCTTAACCCAACTAGTGTGACTTACAGTGATTAGATGAGTCACTCCCACAAGATTATGCTTTGACTTCTGAAATAAATTATTTTCCAAATTATTATTCTTTTACATAAAATTTATCAATCCTCTGGAATTAATAGAGAATTAAATTCCATTAAATAAAAGTTGATAACATAGAAAATCAGTGTTTTCCTAAGACTTAACTCTAGCAGAAATTTTCTTACTCTTAAGAAGAGCAAAATAATGATAGGATTATTGTGAAGTTAAAAAAAGAAAAAAGTTAAAATAAAATACCTGACACTAGATACTTGGCAAAAAAAAAAAAATTAGTTTTTTATTTCTACATTATGTATAATTAAGTAAGAGAAAAATAAGAAGAAGTGAACTAGTATTGTTATTTAGACATCCAAGTAATCAATTGCCTATTGAGAAAGAAATATCACCATAAAGTTGAATAGGCCTGTGAAGATGTTGAAAATACACGTTTTTATTTTCTGGCTCATTACTGTACTGTTTATGAAAGAAAAGACTCTGGAATAGACGTATGGGAAGGAGGAAGCATCAGGTTTTACCTGAAGCACCTGTTTATTCAGAGATGAACTGCAGGGCACTGAGGTGACAGTGAGAGAAGAGCCCAGATGCCTCACTTCAAGCAAGCAGGAAACTTAGGAGGAGGAGGTGTTCACAGTGCTGCCCCGAGGCAAGGCAGATAGAACCTCAGAAGCTGATTTCAAACACCACTCATTAACTTTCAGTTGCTTCATAGCCTCTGAAATCAGAGAATATGCCTTCGGAACATTTCTCATGGCAAAGAGGAATTCAGAAAAGTTACACTGAACTAAGAAGAGATTAGGAGTTTAACTTAACTGAAAGACATTTGCTTCTTTTTATTTTGCTTCAAATGGTGTTACAAATATTTTTACTACCATATAAATGTGTGATATCAGGATATTAGCCAAATGATATATCGATATATGCTTGTTGTTACTAAAAGAGGCAAAATTCATTTAATGGAATGAGTGTATTCACTGTAGTTCATAATGGTTGGTCTGATATTGTATGACCAATGTTGGAAGCAAAATTCAGTTGAAATTTCTTCATTAGACTAGTTTCACCAGTAGCAATCTGTCAGAATTACAGGTATAAAATCTCATAATGTATTTTGAGTGAGTAGTTGAAGGTATGAATGAATGCTACTGCTGAGCTAAGTTGCTTCAGTCGTGTCCTACCCTGTCCGACCCCATAGATGGCAGCCCACCAGACTCCCCCGTCCCTGGGATTCTCCAGGCAAGAACACTGGAGTGGGTTGCCATTTCCTTCTCCAATGCATGAAAGTGAAGAGTGAAAGTGAAGTCGCTCAGTCGTGTCTGACGCTTAGCAACCCCATGGACTGCAGCCTACCAGGCTCCTCCATCCATGGGATTTTCCAGGCAAGAGTACTAGAGTAGGTGGCCATTGCCTTCTCCAGAATGAGAGGACACTAATTCTGCCTTTCTTTCTCAACTTTACCCTCCCTAATAATTGAACTTAAATGGCATAACTAAAGTTACCTAATTCTGATGAATTTGCTCTGTGTAATAAATTTCTCCAAGTTTATTTTTAACATGCATATTTTCTGTCAAGAAATATATTTTTCATATAGATTTGGTATATTTTCATAGCATATCCTACTGACAATATTCTCAAATGATGTTAAACTTTTCATTGACTGCCTCTCACGTTGGAGACAGGGATACAGGCAACAGTGAACGCATTGTTTCCAGTACAGTACTGTTGAGATGTTGCAGCAAATGTATTGATATAAGCATCAAAAAATTTCAAAATAATAAAAATGTTGTCAAAGTTATCATTAAACTGGGGACTCTACTGTGTACTTGAGTCACCTTCAAATGATGTGCTTCTGTTCATACCAGGTTTCAGCTGTTGAGGGTCCAAGACTTTAGAACTTGTACTAAATGCAGGCACTGTCTGGGGAATTACTGATGCTAGTGGTGATAGACAGGTGGTACCCTGTCCCTTGTGCAGCACCAGCCTTGCCCTTATATGGCCGCCATCTTGCAGGAGAGCTGGAGTCTGACTGCCTCAGGTGCTCCATCTGTCCAAAGAGAGTTAGTTACCACATAATTCTGAGTTTCCTTGTCTACATCCTGTTTATTACACATGTAAAGAAATGAGACTGTCCTTTTATGTATTCTGTTTGCCTTGAACTGTTTAACCATATATTGATATTTGTGTCAAAGTAAACGTTTGTTTTTATAATAAAGTTTTTGACTTATTGTGAAGATTTAAAGACATCCCTTCACATGAGGTTCCCAAATTTATTTGTTTTCTTGAATTTTTCCTAGTAATTGTGTTTCCTATGCTTAATTTTTATGTCCCCCCCTCACCATGTTGTGTGAATAACAGGCTTGTTAAAATGAGAAGTAGTTTTGCTCTCTTAAAATATTAGATTGATTTTCTGTTCCTTGCCTGGGTTGTTCTCAGTGATCTAAGTTCTTTCCTATAATTTTCTTTCAAGACAGATATAGTATTTGTTTGATTAAGTGTGAAACAACATGCATTCTTTTGCCAAAAAGGCTGTAAGAGAACAAAAAACTTTTTTAGAAAATAGAGTAAATCTATTTTTAAAATGATAAATTCATTATATTTATATGTCAGTTATAAATGATCGTTTATGATCCTATAATGTTTTGTACAAAACTGTGGTAAATTTTGTGCAGAGAAAAGAAGCTCCATAGGTAGATGATTAACTGTTAGTCATTTTCTTTGAATGAGAACATAATGAACCTTTTTGGCTTCTATTATCATGCTGACACAATCAAATAAACTTACAGAAGAAAAATGTTTGTAGAAACAGAGAAAATAGGGCTAACTCTTCTGCCTATACTTTTTTTTCTTTTAATGACTGGATTCAATGCAATTTCAAAATGCTGATACCTAATCCATCTATTGTGCTATAAAGTAGTTTTCTGGCATGGACTGGAACTTGTAGCAAAGCCAGACATTGTTAGGTTTCCATAGAATTCTTTAAGGGATAAGTGAAGTGAAAGCGAAGTCGCTCAGTCATGTCTGACTCTTTGCAACCCCATGGACTGTAGACTACCAGGCTCTTCCGTCCGTGGGATTCTCCCGGCAAGAGTACTGGAGTGGGTTGCCATTTCCTTCTCCAGGAGATCTTCCCAACCCAGGGATTGAACCCGGGTCTCCCACATTGCAGGCAGATGCTTTACCATCTGAACCACCAGGGAAGACTCTCTTTAAGGGATGCTAGGTATCTAATTGTGCCCACTCTGAACAGTCAGGTTGGCTTCCTGAAGTTCAGATATCCACACATGTTGGTACACATATATTGTAGAGATTCTTTATTCTGAGAACTTAAAAACATAGGAATTGGATTTGTTTCTATGACAAAAAAACATATATTTAGTTTCTTTTGATAAAGAAATACAACTAATGTAATATGGGTTATGATTTAAAACTTCTCCTTGTTAAGGAACAGTAGTCACCCTTGCTCTGTGTGGCTAAGACCTATTTTCTTCTGGGTGTCCCTCAAGTCGGTGTTGGAGTGTCTGTTTCTTGTTTCAAGGACCTTATTGTTAGTTGTCTATATGTATGAGTAACCTATATTGATCCTAAATCATTTAATATGGCTTTAAAATATTGCCACATTAAAGCAACTAAAGCTAAGTGAGAAAATTAGAGTAAAAAGCCAATAACGTAATAAAAATATGTGAAGCCAAGAGTAAAGTTTAACACCACTCTTCTTAGCGGCCAAGAGAAGTTCAGATCAGTTATGTGATTCTCAGTGTATATTAAAGTGCTTAGGGACACAGTTATTCTTGGCACTGAGAGAAATGTGCTCCTTTTTATCTTCATAAAGGACACGTTGTGTAAGGCATTGACTCACTTAAAGGTTTAAAATCTAACAAAACTGCCCAATAGTTCATAAAAATGGCAATAGCTTTGTAGTATGTTAGCAATGAATTTCATGTTAAAGTTTCTCAAGGTTGCTTATGGTCTGATACTAAAGTTTGGTTTCATAGAAGCAATTCCATGGCTTGTGATTGATTGTGTTTTTGTTTGAGAATGTGTGTATGTGTGATAAGAAGAGAATGGATTGGGGGAAGAGATGCTCAGGGCAAAGGGATGTTACAAATC